>NC_056748.1:260029756-260112256 GCF_019279795.1 Protopterus annectens | reverse complement strand
TCATGCTAGAATGCAACACAGGGAGATAAAAGCTCAGAACATGACATGTTATCGATCATACTAACATCCATGGTATTGGCAGGAGTAGACACAATGATCACACCTCATGTGTTGTTATCAGTAGATCCTTTTTCATTTTTGTTGCTTAATGAGAGGAACAAATTCTGCAAGACTGCTTGACAGCTACGCTCATCATTTTATAACTTTCATTTGTTCATATTGCATTCTACAGGGAGCTTTCATTTTACATACGATGAAAGCCACTGAAGAATCTCTTCAGTGGTGCAAGATATCAGGGAGCATAATCTTCACTACTAGCATTCAGTTTCTCAATGCTCCCTGTTAGCTGTAGCAAGTCACTTGTTACACTTTTAGCAAGAGGTTTGCTACACTTTAAAGTAGAAAAAGCTTTTTTTTTACCTTGAGTATGCAAGGACATTTTTTTAGCTCTCAACTTAAAGTTGAGAAGTTGAGAGGTGCTATATTGAGCAATGGCCCTGGGCCCCATAAAGGCTAGCTAAACATCTGTCTTCAGTAACTGATGCATTGGAATCAGGGGAAATACTGATATAAGCAACATACAACAATTACTGTTAAGTTAAACCACATATTCAAATCAATAATCTTTTGTTTATTTTGCAGAATTATTCTTGGCGATGATAGAATGCTGCTCAATTCTAGGTTCATACTAGCCTCAGACACATATTCCAAGAGGTGCACCATCTTTCTCTTTTTATTGCCCAGAGAGGTACATGTCAAATCATTTTCACGCATGTGTACTATGGCAATGTCAAATATATACTTAATGTGCAAGGACCTGAAGGCTTGCATGATGGGGCGAACACTGTTACCTGATAGGCAGCTTACCATAGCCCTCTTGTTGCACAGTCTGTTGAATGATGCATCACTGTGCCTCACTATGGAGTCACCTATGACTAAGATATTATATTGTCAGGAAGTTGGTTTTATGGGCTTTTGTACTGAATCAATGTGACTCATTAGATGTATGTTTCATTGTGGGTGCTGCCTGTGATATGTGCTTGTGAGGTTGCTCAGGGTTCTTGTTTTTTAGGTTAAATTTAGGATGCCTTCATGGTTCATAGGTTGGTACTAGGCTATCAGCCCTAGGGCCTATACAAGCCTAGCCATAACAATTCCCTGGCTATTTCTTCCCACATTATTTACTTTCCTGGACCCCTGTCTAGCAGGGCGACTGACGTGATCCCTGGGGTGAATTTCCTTTCTCCCATCCAATCGTCAAGGTTCCTCTTGAAGAGGTCCAAAGAGGCACTCTGCTTGACATGTATGGGCAATCTATTCCAGAGTCTGGGGAGTCTCTGGGTCAGGAACCTATCCCTCCAGCATGTTTTGTTTACTGTGATGACAAGGTTTAGATCCCTGGAGCGTGTAGCTCTGAGGGATTGGGATTTCTTTAAGTGTAGCATGTCCAACAGCTCTGGGTTTGACATGGCCTTGTATGTTAAGCAGAGATCGCCTCAGAGTAGACGATATGCGACAGAGTATAGCTGGAGTTTTTTAAGGCGGTCAGTGTAGGGCATCTGCTTTAGGCCTGTGATTCTTTTAGTGAGGTATTAGAGGCCTTTCCAGTTGTTGCAGATATCTTGAGAGGTACATACCAAATGGGGTGTTGTATTCTATAATGGGTCTAATGAGGGATGAGTACAGTGGGACAATGACCTCCTTTTTTCTGGATGAAAAGCCCTTCGTGATGAGGTGTGCCACATAGAAGGCTTTCCTGACTGTTGTGGCGATGTGGTTATCGAAGGTGAGACCACTGTCCACCTGTGTCCCTAAGTCTCTTATCACACTTTCTGTGTTTAGTGTACTGCCACCTATATGGTAATTCATGGATACATGTTTTTTTCCCAAAGGGGATAACAATACATTTCTTGGCATTGAGCTTGAGCCCATGGCTCTGGCACCAAGCATCTGTTTCTGTAAGGCCCTTTTGTAGAGTATCCACATCATTTGGGGATGGTTTATATGTAGGTTACTTTCAACCGATTCAGCATATGTAGTTTACATTTTTGGTCTGAGCTGTGTGTGCTTTGTTTAGAGTTGGGTTGTCTAGTACTGACACCCTGCTTGCCATTTGTTTTAGGTTAGTGAGACTTCTTTGCCTCCAGTAATATTGTATAACTATATTTCTCACACACTGTGCCTGCTAGTTTAAGTAATTGGTCATCTTCATCATCATCAACACCCTTTTTTCCATTTTTCTACATGGGCTTGGGGTGTTATGTTAACAGTTACCATCACTCTCTTGATTCAAGGCCAATCTCCTACCTTTTTCAACACTTGTGTCTATCACAGGTCTTCTCTCACACAATACAGCCACTTCTTTGCCGGACACCCTCGTTTCCTCTTGCCTTCTTCCAGTCTGCCCCATATCTTCTGCAGCAGATTGTCTTTTCCTTTCCTGCACATGCTCCAACATGACCACAATCTGTTATCTTTGACCCTCTTTGCAATTGGAACTACTCTGGCATCTGCTCTAATGTCTTCTTTTCTTCATCTGTCCCACAGTGTACTTCCCACCACTTTATCTCCATCACCTCTAGCTTCCTCAAATGCTCTGCCTTTACAGCCTAAGTTCCTGGCCCATACAGTAGTACTGGTTATACCACTGTTTCATATACCTTACTTTTCAGCTTCTTTTGTATCCTTCTGTCACATGCTACCTCTGACACTATGTATGTGTAATCCTTCTGTCACATACTACCCCTGACACTCTGTGTGTGGCACCCTTCTGTCACACACTACCCTGCCACTCTGTGTGGCATCCTTCTGTCACACACTACCCCTTATACACTGTGTGGCACCCTTCTGTCACACACCACCCCTGACAGTCTGTGTGTAGCATTCGTCTGTCAGATACTACCCCTAACACTCTGTGTTGCACCCTTCTGTCACACACTAACCCTTATACTCTGTGTGTGGCACCCTGCATCACACACTATCCCTAACACTCTGTGTGTGCCATTCTTCTGTCACACACTACCCATGACACATTAAGTGTGTGGCACCCTTCTGTCACACACCACCCCTGACACTCTGTATGTGCCATTCTTCTGTCAGATACTACCCCTAACACTCTGTGTGTGGCACCCTTCTGTCACACACTAAACTTGCCACTCTGTGTGGCATCCTTATGTCGTACACTAGCCCTTATGCTCTGTGTGTGGCACCTTGCTGTTGCATACTATCCCTGGCACTCTGTGAGTGGCATTCTTCTGTCACACACTACCCATGACGCTCTGCGTGTGGCACCCTTCTGTCACACACTACCCCTGACACTCCATGAGTAACATCCTTCTGTCACACATGACCCCTGACATTCTATGCCTGTTGGCTGCGTGCACCCCCATAATTCTAACTTTAACATTATCATTCAGACTTTCCTTCTCCTCAACCACTCCTCCCAGATACATGAAGCTGTTATCTGTTCTACTGTTTTCACATCTATCTCAGTTTTCATTTTTTTTCTGATTTCCTCAATTTGCTGACATTATCACTGTCTTATCCGTAAATAGCTTCATCCCATATGCCTTCAGTTTTGCATTCTATTCAGTTCCCCTATCCTTTGCTTAATGTTTTGCTCATAGTCTGCTTGTTATACCTTATCAACTGCATATAGCAACTATGTTGATCTGTCCCCTCTGACCTGTTTGCTAATGTAATCCATCGCAGTATGAACAGCAGTGGGCTCAGAGAGACAAATTCTGATGCACACCCATTTCCTCTTAAAAGCCTTCTGTGAGACCAAACACTGTTCATACTTGTGTCATTGAATCCTTGTATATAGCCTAAATTAATTCTAACAATGTTTCTGGGACTTCAAGCCACTACAGAACTGCCCAGATAATCTTTCCTGGGGTCTTGTAATATGCTTTCTCTAAGTCTAGGAATGCCCAGTTGGACTCTTTCCTCATCTATAGTTTCTCGTCAGTTACCTGCCTCACTGCAAACATTGGGTTTGTTCTGCTGCATTCTGATCTGAATTCAAACTGATCATCTCCCATCTTACTTTCAATTATTTTGTTTATTCATTTATCGTTTGCTTATGTAGCAATTGACTATCAGTAAATATAAGACTATTACTACATTGTCTTAGGATGCCCATTTCTACCAGGCTGGCTGCAGAGGTGTTTTAAAAATGCAAATCCATCTTTACATCATTCTTATACAAGCCAAATGGCACATATGGTACTTACAAAGCTGAGCAGTAGTGAGCAGTGTTGTAGAATCTGTAATAAGAAGCAGCTAGCAATAGAAGTATCAATGAATAAAAGGCATTGAACTTAACTCATTATAGCTGAGTGACGTCTACAGGAGTTTCTGAAGTTACCTCCTACTGCTCCTCTAGGCGTCAAATATTTCCTGTTCATATTTGCATTAATAATTCCAAACTCATGCTACACACAACATATCAGAATATTTTATCTTGAAGCATATATGACTGCAAACACAACTGTATTGATATATGACCTCTGTCAATAAGTATTTGTTAGAACTGTAAGGTGATAACGTCATTTTAAGCCATACCCAATGGGAGTTAAAGGTACCCACTCAAAAGAGCTCTACTGGAGGGAATGAGAAGTCCAAAATTCACAATGAGTCAAGGAGTATACAAGTACGATTTGTTAAAACTGCTCATTAAATAAAGGACAGTGATCACACACATTTCATGCATAGTACTACTATTACTAAACAAGGAATTTTACAAGTAGTGTTAGATAAACTTGTGGGTTATTGTGTAGACGACATTGCACTGAATGCTGTTCTGGGGAAATGTGTTGTATTATGTTCTTTCTGCTTTACCTAGCCAGTATGAGACACATAAGAAGGCTAGGGTGAAGGAAGTAGCTGTTCTGGGTACAAGCTTTCAGTGGGTACAGGAACTGTAGCAGCATCAGCATTGATAAATGAATGCCAATACTGCATTTACAGCACAGCTGAAGTACTGAAGTGCATAATGCAAGATGCTTTTGTTGTATCAGCTGTAGCAAGCTACCTGCTAACGTCTTAGAAAGCAGCTTTCTACAGTTACAGCAGCAGAGAGAAGACTTTCTCTCTGTAGCAAGCTACCTGCTAACGTCTTAGAAAGCAGCTTTCTACAGTTACAGCAGCAGAGAAAAGACTTTCTCTCTGTAGCAAGCTACCTGCTAAAGTCTTAGCAAGCAGCTTTCTACAGTTACAGCAGCAGAGAAAAGACTTTCTCTCTGTAGCAAGCTACCTGCTAACATCTTAGAAAGAAGCTTTCTACAGTTACAGCAGCAGAGAAAAGACTTTCTCTCTGTAGCAAGCTACCTGCTAACGTCTTAGCAAGCAGCTTTCTACAGTTACAGCAGCAGAGAAAAGACTTTCTTTTCAAGTGTTACTTGAAGGAGTACCTGTCGGGGATCTGCACAAGGTACCAGATGAGAAATAATTATGGTTCTGGCCAGAGCAGAAATGCCATATTGGAAATTCCTTCTATAGGCTACAGAATCTGGAATAAGCCACCCTAAGTGGGCAACAATCTAGAAAGAGCAAAACCGTTCATATCAAGTGCATGGTATAGTAGTTTAGTTAATTGATAATGCAACTGGCAAACAGGATGCAACGTGGCAAGGAGATAAAATTATACTCTGCCTGTGTATAATAATTTCTATAAATAAAACTTTTCAGTGCATTCAGTTCAACTACTACATGGTGTTATAACACAATAGGCTCACAGGAATAATGTTAATGCTTCTCACTCGGTCTATACAAATGTTTTTTTTTTCTTTTTCTTGAAGCATCCTCGCACAGAGTACACCGGTGTGATCCAAGAAAATCTATCAGTAATTATATACAGCTGCTGCTTGTTGTGCATTTTAATACATTTGGTTATAATGATTAGCCATGACAGCTTCTAAGTGAAGAGGGAATAATCCTGGTTTATAATTAGGTACAGCTGTGTCATATTGCTCTAGGCTGAATAAATAGATATTCACTGTAAGGTGCCATTTCAGACTGTTTTATTACCAGATTCAAACAACAAGATTACTGTTCTAGAGGCTTAGAGCACTGGTGGGAAAAAGCACCGTATGCAGCATGAAATCATGATTACATGTAGCCTAGAACGGGATATGCTTCTGAAAAGTAATTCTGTAAATTCAGGTGTATTTTAAAAATGATATGAACATAGCAGGACATAAACTTAACAGACAATTATTTATAATGCGTGCCAGTTCAGTTACCTGTATTATCAGTTTGAGGTTACGTTTTTTTTTTTTGTTTGTTTTGTTTTGTTAAGAAAGCCCACTGTAAGTAGTAAGGAGTTATTATGACTTGGCTTATCATTATTATGCATCTAAATCTCAAAACATGCAAGCTGAATGTAGCATAGAATACTCTCCAAGCTCTTGAAGCAATAATGCTCAGTTTACAAAATGATTCCATATGTTACAAGTGCTCTTTTTATTTGTGATACATTTAGAGAATTCATAAAACACCCCCTCCACAGCACACACATCCTCCCAGAACTAACCCATTCAATACCACCTCTCTTCACTGGAAGGGCTATAATAAAAGTAAAGAAAAACTGTAATGCACTGAAGTTGCTTTCTCTACCAGCACACAGAAAAAAGAATACAGCACTTCAGGATTGTGCCCTCTAACACCTTGCACCTGGGGCAGCTACCCCCCTCCCCTTTGTCCACCCTTGCTATGCTGATGATACTGTACAACATGATAATGTGGAAACAGCTGCAGACTCCGCATGCAGTTCAACCTAAAAAAAAGGTAGAGCAGCAAACGCAGGGCAGGAGATGCATGGTTAAGAGGAGACCACACCTACATATTGTTGGACCTCCCCACTAGATAGAGATGGGGGCAGTGTATCGTAACACAGGCAAAACAGTAACACCTGTTCTACAAATATAGGTCATGACAATCATAAAGTGTCAGCACAAAATAAACCTGTTGGGTGCAGTATTACTATCAGGCTATCTTGTTTTGTGAATTGTATGATCACAATGTGCATCACAATGTATACAGTTACAGCAGAGGCCACTGGGTACTATGGGTCACAGTCATCATCATTTACACAGGTGACAGGTTTGGACATTATAACACTAGACTACAATACTACCTGAGTGAGAAAAATGAATCAGTGGTGGTAGGGGCAGTAGCCTCATTTTCTTAGTATTTGGTGATGCCAGGAACTATCTCTTCCTATGAAGTGGTTGTGGTATCAATCTATGACCTCTGCCATTGCTCACTTTTCTGGCTAAGTGTGAGAGCACTTGAGAACTCCTGTGGCAAGGATGGTGTGGGAACATGACGACGTTTGCTGGTGTGGGGTCAGCAGTCTAGTGTTTAGTACCCATCACCACCCACAAATGTTGCTAGGACCTATTATACCTAATGACACTACTGTTGTTCATACACAGTATGCATCTCGTTGACCATGTACACCCGGTCCATGCCCATCTTATGTCTAGGCACTATCTTCTCATACACAGTATGCATCTCATTGACCATGTACACCCGGTCCATGCCCATCTTATGTCTAGGCACTATCTTCTCATACACAGTATGCATCTCGTTGACCATGTACACCCGGTCCATGCCCATCTTATGTCTAGGCACTATCTTCTCATACACAGTATGCATCTCATTGACCATGTACACCCGGTCCATGCCCATCTTATGTCTAGGCACTATCTTCTCATACACAGTATGCATCTCGTTGACCATGTACACCGGTCCATGCCCATCTTATGTCTAGGCACTATCTTCTCATACACAGTATGCATCTCATTGACCATGTACACCCGGTCCATGCCCATCTTATGTCTAGGCACTATCTTCTCATACACAGTATGCATCTCGTTGACCATGTACACCCGGTCCATGCCCATCTTATGTCTAGGCACTATCTTCTCATACACAGTATGCATCTCATTGACCATGTACACCCGGTCCATGCCCATCTTATGTCTAGGCACTATCTTCTCATACACAGTATGCATCTCATTGACCATGTACACCCGGTCCATGCCCATCTTATGTCTAGGCACTATCTTCTTCATGTACCACATTGACAGAGTCTGCAGATAGGATCATAATCGCAAGCTTTCTCACAGAGGTGGAAGTGGTATGTGCCACTGCCAACCTCATAAGATGAATCATTTTATTATGTAGGCAGTGCAGGTCCACAAAGAGCTGATGGATCATGCAGTAGTGTCTGGCAGCATCTTCCCAGATGTCAAACAATACCTTCACCACCTCCATAACATACAATGTAGTGGCTGGCTGTGCATAAATAACAGGCTTGCAGAGCTGACGATAGATTCTAATCATGTCTTTCATATTTGTGGCAATGTGGGAGGAATAACAGCAGTGGATACTCCTGTATTGTGTGCCTATGGTGGGTAACCACACATCTATGGCATTGTACATGGCTGAATATGCTGCTGAGATAGACACACAGGAAGCATAGCTGGGGCTGTTGTCTATGGGAGATCTGTTATCCTTTGGGAATGCATGTGATTAGCCTGTACAGCTGCAGAAGCCTCTGTAACTATGACTGTCAGAACATCCAGGTGGTGGTGCATCCATGTGCCCTGGAAGGAAACAGACAGTATCACTGGGTCCTCTGAAACTGACACTTACATGAGCATCATTGTCAGATGTAGTTACTGTGCTGATGTCAGGCCTAAATGCTTTATCTACCTGTTGCCTATCACTGCTAACATCTGTGAATACAAAAGAGATACAGTAGCATACTGAACCCAATGCCTTGAGCCAATATAATACCTCCTGTGTCATAGAGATAAAATATGGACAAACAGCAAGCATGTTTTACTCTGACACACTTTGATGGGCAGTAGGTTCTGACTGCAAACCAGAGGTGTCTACGGTGAGAAATTTGGATGTATGTGTGTATACACAGTCAAATTATAGCAGCATATGGCAATGTAAAGCAAGTAGTACTAATCTGCTTTGTCACACACTGGAGTGGGACCATCCTGCACTGATATCCAAGCTTTCAGCAGGAAAGAGGCATGGCTCAACATCCCAAGTAAGGAAAGGGGGTAACTCTTCAAACTCTATTAAATGTTCATAAGAAGGTAGGCTACTCCCCATGGTTGGCACACTTTGGGCTGTTTCATGTTATTTGATTTTGATGCACTGACTCATATCCTTCACCCACCACTTGACCTTTGTTAGATTTTTGTTTGTACACCTACAACATGCATGTTATGCAGTAGGCCCTGCCAGATCTGATCCCTCACCTGCTGGTCTGAACCATCTTTTCTGTGCAGACATGAGCTATGTATTCTAAGTGCTTGTAGTAGTACATTATTCTTTGCCGAGCTGAATATGCATTACTCCTTGTGGATATATATATATATATATATAAATATATATATATATATATATATATATATATATATATATATGTATATATATGTTTGTTTTTTTAGAAAATCCTTGTAATTGTAATTATGTTTTGTTCACTTCTTATGTGATCTTATTCACAATGGCTGTGCCTGAAAATGGTCCATTGCGATCAATGCACTACCCTGGTAAACATATATATATATATATATATATATATATATATATATATATGTATATATATATATATATATATATATATATATATATATACACATACATACATACCCTGCAATCTTGGCTAGAGAAAGAAGCACTTTAATAGCTCACAGCCTTAATCATTTGGGCTAATTGCCAAACAATTAAAACATTCCCTAATGGGGAAGGGTAGGCTAAGAATATGGACCATCATATAGATAGCCATCAGGGGTGGTGTGAAATTTATTTTTCTTATCCCCTTACATCTGTTCAACAACAGTTCATGGATGGGACATGTAATTGGTGTCAGCTCTGCTCCTCACTTTGACAAGGGGAGATACCAGTAATATTGCCCCACTTATGTATGTGAGGCTTCATGTGGTTGTTTTACTGGTCTTCACCATGGAAATTAAATCATGCATATGTCCATGAGCACACGCCCTGTCCCCACACCAGTCTTGCCTACTTATATCATCAGACTCCTGAGCCTCTACAGTAACTCAGGCTGCCTGGGCCACAGTCTTGACTTTATCCCTTTACAGCACTGACATTGGTGCCAGATCAGGAATTTTTGCAATAGTATGTCTGTATCACTTTGGTATTCAACTGCATGACCAAATGTGTCTAGACAAGCTGTTCATCAGCCATTCGTGAATTGGCACCTTTCTTGAGCAAACACCATTCATGCACATGTGATGCAGACACCATTCATGTACCATGCAAATGCCCACTATCATGTTATAGCTCCATTGCAGTAAGTCTTCTTTCTGTGCCAACAGTGATTAATTGTGGGAGTTTTCTCTTTTCTGCCTGGTGTGGGATTGTGGAGATAGTATATTTAAGTAAGGGAGCATTTGGGGTGTAGGCTGTAGGTATATTTATTGTATATGAAAATTTCAAATACAAATTCCACCAAGACTTGTAAAAACAAATACCACAAGTGGTGGTCTTTGTTCCTAGAAGTCTTGGTGAATTTTTATTTGTTTTGATGTGCCTTTTCTGCCTATTAATTTGGGATAGTATTGATTTTTACACAAAATTTTCTATGAAATGTGATATATATTTATGACATATGCTTTCACTCAATTGTGTCAGTGTTTTTTATTCAATGAAAGGAATAGTTTAGTTACAAAAATGCAGGTAGTGATTGGATGCTACATTATCAGAACATACGCTCGTTTTATGTAATGGAGAATGTGGTAAAAGATAAACTAATAATGTTAGAGGATCTTACTTATGACTATGACACCAGACACAATACATGCCATTGTTTGAAAAAATATAGTAAGAGGTTATTCAAGTGAGTCTGTCCACAAAAACACTGGAAAGAGTCAGGAGTTACCATACTAATGGATGAAGATTAAACACTCGAGCTTCATTTGAACGAGGTTCAACCCACTGATGAAAGTAGTTCCTCCACACAAAATCACTGTTGGTGAGTTCTGCCATGAGTGATGCTCTTTTCTGGGAGATCCCCCCCCCCCCTTCTTTGAGTTGGTGTGACTGTGGAGTTGATATACATACGTTCATGGGTGTGGGGGCCTTTGTGACGTTTTTTTTCTGCGAATGCAGTTGATGGAGTCTGATCCTCTGTGCAATCAGTTTCATCCATTCAAAGTAAAAGCAGGGAGGCATTTGATAGTTAATAATTGTATGGCAGTTGGTAAAGAGGATTAAGGAGCTGTTGATAAACTGTTTCCAGTGATAAGGGTTTGATTCTCTAGGCATCCATTGTCCAACTGTATTACTGTAAGCAAGTACTTAACCTGTCAGAGCTCCCAAGCAGTGCTCTACAGTGGTAAACAAATACACATAAAATTCATAGCCTCTAGCTAGATATTGGTATATCTGTTCATTACTATGTTTCATATTGTATGTATGGCTAATGTTTGCTGCATTATGTATTATTTGCTATTGTATGTATATTCAATTGTTCTTCATGTACTCTGCTGCTCATTTATTGTTCTGTGGAGCTTTTCTCCCCAGGCCTCCTCTGAAAAAGGACCTGTGTTCAGTTGGACTTTCCCCTGTAAACAAATGTAAATAAATAAGTGAAATAAAATAAAGTAAAATAAATAGGGAGTGAAAAGCTATGGCTCAAAGCTTGGTTTGTTCTCCAACTGACCCTAGACACTAGAAAACAAGTATGGTTTTAACTTATAAATGAACAGTGAGACAATAAAACTAACTGTCATTGAATGACAGCAAGCATGGATGCATCAGAAGTAGTTGATAATAGGCCAAACTTTATTAATCAAGGGGATCGTAACTTAAACGAGTATTTTGACAAAAGGTTAAAAGAACAAATAAAATGGAAATGTTAGACTTAACAAATCTTTTAACTGTAACTTATAGATATGTTTCAAACTCAGAGTTTTCACTGAATCAACACAGGTAAGTCTTACAAATTACCATGTTTTATCTGCATTTCAGAAGATGTGGTTTACACAGCAGCATAGTCTTTAACACGTGAGGAATTTTATATAGGCAAGACTACAAAAGATAGAAGGAACATTCTGTTATATTTCCTTGATGGTTGGTAGAGACAAGCTCATTAAAGCTGTCATGTTAAGTGCTTTAGTATAATATGACCTTCCCTCCACCCTGATCTCCTCATTACCACTTTACAACCTGTTCCATGATCTCTTGATTGTCTCCATGGATTCACATTTTACCAACTCTTCCATTAGTCCATTCTTTGGGTACACAACCCACTCTGTGAAAAAGTGCATTCAGAGAACTAGGAACAAGAAGTCTAATTATCTGCTTTCTGTACCCCCTCCTTTCCTCTCTGCCACTCATTTTCAGCAAGACATCTTCATTATCCCTGACATGATCTTGTGTACCAGTATAATCTATCCTCCTATCCTCTTCTTCTCTAAGGTGACAAGAGCTCTAGCTCCTAGAATTTCTGGTCATATCACCTCTCTTCCACCCCACCATTTTTTCTGGTGGTTTTCCTCTGAAGTCCTTTTAGCAGCCTAATGTCAGTTTTCTTGTACATCTACAGAGCCGCATGTAGTAGTCAAAGTGTTATCTGACCAAGTGTCTGTAGAGTGGAAGCATTACCCCTTTGCTTCTGGATACTGTCTCCTTGAGGATACACTCTTACTCTGCTCCTGGTAGTCTGGTCCATGTGTGATCAATACACTTAGATCCTTCTCTAGATTTTTTGCAATCAATCATCTTCTTCCTAGCTGATACTGTTTACCAGGGCTGTTGTGACACAAATGTAGTACTTTGCATTTATTAGCACTGTTACTCTTGTGATTTCGTTTTGCCTGCTTGACTCACATGATTTCTTTTTGCCTACTTATTCAGACTCAGTAAATCCTTTGGAAAACTTATCCCCATCCTAGACTACCTCAACTATCCTTGTATCAGCACCAAAGAGGCTGATCCCCTTCTGTTTTTCATAAAATACATCTGAGATTAAAAACAATGAAGAATACTGACTCAGAAAAGAACCCTACATTGTCCCTCACTACTGCCCTCTATGCATGTAAATATCCAGGTCGTCAGTCTAACTACTGATTCCACAGTTTTTCTTACAGTGTATCAAAGGCAATGTAGAAGTACATGTAGACATCATCTACTGGTCTTCCTCTGATAATTTCACACACCTGTAAACCATTTATAATCCTGGATAAGGTTTGAATGACAGGACCTTCTGCCAGTGAATCCATGTCAGTTGCTATCTTGGGGGTTGCTGTCCTCTAGTACTGTTATAAGCCTTTCCATCAGAATCCTTTCAGTAGCATTCACAAATACTGTTGTTGTTAATGAGGCTATAGTTCTCCAGATTTCTTTCTGCTTCCTTCTCCTCCTCCTTTGCTCAAGAGTATCATAATTGCTGTGATCCAGCCCTCTAACATTTCCACTTCAGCCAGTGACCTATTGAAGATCACTGTTGGTGAACCTACCGATGCATTAATCCAATTTCTGAGGACATAATCGAAGGATATGAGGTGTAGGATAGAGTGAGTTTAAGTGACTCTGATACAAAGATAAACTGTCTTGTCAAGTCAATGTAAAGCAAAACAAGTCAGAATGTCTAAAAGAAGCATGGTTGATCTGTAAATTAATTTCTCTGGATGGATTAATGACAATATATTTTAGTTCCCACTGATAATTATTCAAGATTCCCTATGGAAGATACAGAATTGTAAACTACTGGCACAGTATCTGTTACTTTTTGAATTACACAGAGACAGCGAGGACTGATAATTGCCCACTTTAAAAATTCATCAGTCTGAAGTGTTTTGTTATTGTTAAGAAATTGCATTCAGGCAAGTGACTTCAAACTGGACACAAACCGATGAGCTAGTGGAAAATTATGTAAATTCTGCAAGCATTACCAAATTCAGCAGAATTTAGAGAAACCATAAAGTAAAAATTATGATAATGGCTAGCTACTCAACTTACTGTGAAAACTACTCTGACTGGGCTGCTGTTTAAGCACAATGAAGAAAACAAAGCTGAGCCAAATCACCACGGCTATAATAATCCACTTTAATGATAAAATCACACAAAGTGTAAGCGCTTTCACGATCACACTGACTACTTCATCAGACTGAATATAGTTAGTTCATGCACTTGTTTTTAAGCACATACTCATTAATTAAACCATCCATAATTCAATTATATAATTAATCATGCAATATAAAAGCAATTATATAAAAATATATATGTATAAATATATTCGTATATAAAAATAAAATCACTAATGCAAACACATAGGCTTGACATATTAAATGCCTAAGTGCCCTAGCTTTCAAAATGGGTTTTAAGGAGACGGCTTTGTTAATTCCTGGTGGTGTATGTGCATTTAACCTAAGAATCCATCTCTGTTCTGCAATTTCAGTTCTGTTTTTAATGTCACCCTCTCTTACTCCTTCTTCTAGAATCTCTAAAACTATAAATTTAAAATAATGTGAGTTGCCTTCTGTCTCTACATGTTTAACCAGGGCATTTGTTTCCTTCTTGTTTTGAATATCTCTATAATGCTCCTGTATGCATTCTTTTAGCATACAATTCATCTTCCCTATATAATAGGCATTACAGGTTACACAGAATGCAAAATACACTATATTTTTTGTCCTACAATCAGCATAGTGTCTGGCTTGCAGCTCAAAATGTAGACAGCTGCACAAAGGTCATACAGGAATATACATACTTGCAGGCTGAGCAGTTCCTGCAAGTATAAGTACCTCTTCTCTGAGATATACTATTTAACCCATTATTTTTATTACCGTAACAAAGTTGGCATTTTTAATGACTTCTTATTTTTAAGTTAGCTGTATCATCTAAAAAAAATCTAGATCCTTTTACTCTCTGTGTGATTTTATCATTAAAGTGGATTATTATAGCCGTGGTGATTTAGCTCAGCTTTGTTTTCTTCATTTTGTTTCATTTGCTGAGAGCCTATTCTTCATCAGGTAGTTGGTGTTCTTTTCTTCATGTTTAAGCACAATGTCAAGAATGATATCTTTTATATCCAGGCCATGGACATAAAAAGTTTAGTTGATTAAGAAAAGAAACCACAGAGAGTACACACATGAGAAATTATGGTAATGCATAAAGAATAGCCAAGATGCTATCTCTTTATAAAGGACTGAATACATTAGCAGGACTTAATAAAATACACAATCATAATTTTTAATTTGATGTGGCTATATATCAGATAAGTGAGGAATAAAGGGGCAAAGACTAATGCGAGAAATAAAAAAAAAATCACAAGATTCGATTCTTTTTTAAAAAAAATTGTGTTAGCATTGGCTGTGGCATGAAAAATAACAATGATTGCACAGATAATTTTCATATTGAGCCAGCAAATATCAAAGTCAATAAAATATTACATTTCATTTTTAACTTTATACCTAGAAGGTCCCAGAAAGCTGTCAGTAGACCTTGTTTTATAATTTATTAAATGTGTCAATGTTCTGCCTAATAATAGAATTCTCCTAACAATATCCTTTACAGGTTATCTGAAAGCAATGCACAAGCACATTTGAAGGATCCACTGTGTGATAAGAAAATGAACTGTTGAATTACATTTCTTTTAACCAAACTTATTAAATTTACAATTTATTGAAATAAAATACATTATATTTGGCTGAGAAGTTTCTGGTTAGGTAAGGATATCTACAAATGAAGTGTTTTTCTCACCCATACTCCTCTAAATAAAACATGGCGCCTTGAGGGTTGAGAAGCCATAGAAAAGAGAGAAAATCACTGCATACTGCAAAAAACAGTTACTACACATGCTACTGACTTTATTTTGAGTAAAAAAGTGACAATTCAAAGGATGCATTTTGATGAATTTGGGTTTTACTGGTCATACTTTTATGTATGGTAATACACCTCTAATACTGTCCATCTAGCTACAGTAGTTAGCATGTCATGTGATACACCCCAAAATGCAGACTGAATATAGATCTCATGAAGGTTAGAACAGCTCTCCTGATGGTGTTGATTAGTAAGTCTCCTGAGATGATGAGGTGCCAGAATAGTGAAATACCTGTCACAAGTGAAAAACTATAAATTTATTGGAAATTGAAAGAATTTGCTGAAAAATGTTTTTAGATCTGAACCTACAGAATTATAATTTTAATATAAATATGGTAAAAGTACACCTGTGTGAATTCTTGTGCATCTGGAAAAATAGGATGAAAGCAGGAAGTTTTGGGTACAGAAACTGAATTTATTCCTCACTGCAAGGAGTTAATGAGACAGTGTAATGAAGCTTCAGAATCCTTGCATGTTGATATGGTATAAGAAATAGATGTATTTATCTTGCAAAGATTTCTTGCTGAGTAGAAACAATAGTAGCACTCTGAAAAATAAATAACTTACCCTACCCTCCCTTCCTCTACACATACTCCCCTGAGGTTACACTCATACCTTTTTCACATCTGTTCCTACTATCCCCTTTATCACACCCTGCACTTCTGTACTTGTACTATCCTACACCTTCACCAATATAATCTGTTGCTATATTTTTTTGCCCTCTAGAATATTAATGATCATTATGACAATCATCTGTTATGTAATTAATGCAGCATCTTCCTATTATCAGGCTTTCCATACAAATTACGCTCAAACACTATGAATTATTATGTCTGTTGAGTTTTTATGCTGACAAACTGTGTATTTTTTTGACTCTTGTGCTTGAATATTTTGACTTTATTATGACAGTTAAGTTCTAATTCTAACAAACTAATTTGTTATTTTCATATTAGCACTTGAATGTTATGACTTTATTATGTGTATCTAGTTTTTCAGTCTGTTAACCATATGTATCTGGAGCTTTTTTCCACGGGGCCTCTGCTGAAAACAGGTACCTCATGACAAGTCAAAGTTTCCCGGTAAACACATGCTACATAAATAAATAAATAAAGTAAATGAAATCAATTACCGTTGGACACAAAAGAATCAGCCAATTATTTGACATTTGCTTTTTCACAAAAGCACAATATCCTATATTACTGAGCTAAAGAACAGAGTCAAAGACATTGGATTTGGTGAGTTGTACAATTAGCCTGTTGGAAATTGAACAATTTGTTATATAAGAAATAAAAAAAATAACAGTCAATGCATTATGACAAACTGCATGGATTTGCTCCTAGCAAGTAAAATTATTAGTGCGCATTTTAAAGATTTAATTGACAGAACATATATGTGCAAGATAAAAGATAAGTCAAGTAATAAGGCAAGTGATAATTTAAGGTAAGAGATGTTTAAAAATGTATGGACATAAAAGAACAGAACCACAAATGAAAAAAAATGGAATAAAAAGCTGTCCATGCAATTGAAATTCAATGTTGCAGTGCATATGGTTATAACTCTAATCGCAAAATTTGCAGACTCCGTGTTAGAACATGGCATTTCTCTAAAAGGTGTAAATTAAGGTGTGTACATTAAAATAATTGCCATGATGTGGCAGTAATATGAAAACAAACTGTTTATTGTTAGAGTGGAAGTGAAAAGGCTGATACAGGTAAGTCTGGGAATGCATTGCAGACAATAAGAAATAAGAGTTAATGGAAGAATGCTAAATTTTAACTAGATTCATCAATGGCGTGCAATATTGTCAAAATATTTGCACTAAAAATGCATAACAGGGAGAGGGACAAGGACATACTGGAAATCAATTTAGGTCATAAGAGTTCTGCCAACACATCAGAATGTTTCCTAACATTTGAGCAAAAATCTAAAATGTTCATTGTTTTTTTTCCAAATATGTAAACTTAATGAAGTAGATTTTTTCTAATATTTTCAGCCATGTGGATTTTGAGATGCTAGGAATTGTAAAAACATTAATATAAAATCAAGGACTACATGCCTAGAGAAAGAGACATACAGACAATTCAGATACAGTGCACATCTTTTGCAATGTTATCCTGAAATATTATGCTGACATATTCACAAGCTTAGGAAAATTGCCGGAAGAATATCACATACACACACACACACACACACATGTATATATATATATATATATATATATATATATATATACATATATATATACGTGTGTGTGTGTGTGTGTGTGTGTGTGTGTGTGTAGCACCTAATGCCCTGCCAGTGATTCATGTTGCCAGAAATGTCTCTGCAACTTTTGAAAGGTGGAGATGAACAAGATCTATACAGAAAAGAAAGTATCTGTATAACTGAGAGCAATTAAACGCAGCACAATGGGTAAATAGTATGGTCAATGTTGCAATGACAGATGAGATCTACTTTTGTTTTATCAAGATCTAATTACAGTGAGTAAAAATAGCTTTACCAATGCTTCTAGGAGAGTATGATGCCTCAACAAGTTCATGCTTGAAGTTTTTTCTTAGTTGTAAATGCAAATCACAGTTTCTGACTCATAAATGCAAAATGAACAATGCTTGAAATTACATACATTGAAACACCACTAGCATGGTATAGATCCCAAGGGGTCTCATTTGGTATACTATTAATAGAACAGATATTCCAAAGAGCTGTTATACAAGTAATTAAAGGCATGGAATGTGTAAGAGTAAGTGACAATCCATTAATTTTGGTCAGACACAGGGAGAAAATGAGAACAAAGTGCCACAGCTGCTTAATGCATTAAAACAGTATTAGTTCAAGCTAGCAACATATAGAGAATCAATGTGAAAAATGTGGCATACATTGGTCATATTCTAATAGCAGAAAATAAGAGAATATATGCAAAGAAAAACAAAGCAATGGAACAAATGCCAGCACCATAAGACAAGCAGGCATTGCAGACATTTTTATGGATACACTATCTCAAATGTTTGTATGTAATATGTCTGACATAACTATGCCTTTAAGAAAGCTATTACATCAATATGTATCTTGATAAAAGAGATATAATCATTACATATGTTGGGAAATGGTTAATAAACTAATATATGGAGCAAGCTGAGGAGATCCATCCAAGATGGTTGCCACTTACCAGCTTTCGTTTGGTGTTCCTGAAAATTTCTGTAATTTTGGCAGGAACATGTTATATTTCTATCAAGAAAATCACCAAAACAAATTTATGGATTTCTAATGTTTCTTTCAAGGAAAGCTAGTCTGGAGTTATGCTTTACTGGCTTTCCGTTTTTAGAGAGATTGCATCATTCAGCACAAGATGTCTTGTTCAAAATCCTCACAACCAAATTGTAGCACACACACACACACACACACACACACACACACACACACACACACACACACACACAAAAGTAAAGACTGAGAATTGACATTTTTCAAATCAAAATGTACTTTGCTTCAAAAAAATGTAGTGAAAAAATTCACAAAACAATGTTTGTGGAAGACTCAAAGAAAAAAGAAGGAAACACTATTTTAAATTAAAATAATATGTTGATAAAATAAGATGCAGATCTCAAAACACACATAAACAAGAAATAATGTCAGAATTATTTGGGATATAAAAATATGTTAAAGATGAATATCTGGCCATATTTCAAAAATTATACTAAAATAAAAAGGGGTCATATTAAATAGCACCTCATATAATCACTGCACTTTTTTCAATGCACAGAAATGCTGAAATATGTTGTGCAATAAAGTTTCTTATAAAAAATCAATCACGTGCATAAACCTTTAGTGAACATTCATTAAAAATCAATATAACTACTGTGATAATATTCCGGATATCTTATTTTTAGATTGTTCAGTATAAACAAATTTATAATAAAGGAAATATCAAAATCATAGTCTATGACAGGTAATATTTTGCAATATACAGTATACATTAAAATGTCCTATTCTTTAAAGAAAAAAGTGAAAATTAAAATAATGAAAGATAAATACTGTGAATGCTATATAACAGAATTGTGTGTATATATATATATGTATATATATATATATATATATATATATATATATATATATATATATATATATATATATATATATATATTATATATATATTGTTTGTTTGTTTGTGTCTTTTGGCTTTTCCCGGTTAGGGGTCGCCACAGCGGAACTCCGTTCCGCTAATGTTTGGTAGTCGATTTTTACGTGCTGAGTTACCAGCCCTAACGCACAACCTTCATCGAAGGCATGCCCATTCACGCATGGCTCCACACAGAAGATGCTCTAGCTGAGAATCGAACCGGGCAGCGTCTTACTGTGAGTAGACAATGCTACAACTCTACCGCAGCACCACCACCGCGACACATATATATATATATATATATATATATATATATATATATATATATATATATATATTTAAATACTGATTATCTGATAATATGATGGAGGGTATGCTGGAGATAGATACATACTTCAAATTTATTTGAATGATAATAATAGTAGTAGTACTTTAATAGTATGTAATGCTGAATTTACATTAGCTTGGGCTTCAATACAGAATATCAATGTAGTATTTTTCAAATATTCTGATTTATAGCCTGGTATATAGATTGCCTGCATATGGTTAAAATAAGAATGTAATTCTTGCATAACTAGTTAGACTAAAAAATACTGACTCCATGCTTAGAATAGATTTTAGCTTAACATATAGGTTTTAGCATGTATTTTCAAATATTTAGGAAGGTTTTACATAGAACTAGTATATACAATAAAAATTATACGTTCTATGTCCTCCAGTCATAAAAATATTCATTATAAATAAAATATCTTATAATTTAATCATTTTGCCATTTTCTTTAATTATGACATCACAATTATACTTCTGCAAGTATCAAATGACTAGCTGGAGGGATATTGATTAAAATATGACAAGCATAGATAATAGTCCCAGGAATTTATTAAAGTGCCTAGCATGAGTGCACAATGAAAAGGCCCTACTCCCATGATGTGATATCTTGTGATTCAGAGATACTTTAGCTGTAATAAGAAAATACCTCATTACTGGCTAATTTGAATTTCTGTAAATCATCACAGTTATTACAGTGACATACACCATGATAGTAAACTGCTGCTCATGTAGTCATTCTCTCACACATATAAGTACTCATTCACTCAAACAGATACATTTACACACACACACACACACACACACACACACACACACACACACACACACACACACACACACACACACACACACACACATGCACACACATACATACACACATACACACACACACACACACACACACACACACACACACACACACACACACACACACACACACACACACACACACACACACACTCACCATATTCCCTGTGCCTGTCCTCCTGAAATTTCTGCCTTCCCATTGCTTCCCCCTACCCCTAATCAACATAACAGTTTAAGTGCCCTTATGCCAAACTTGTGTTGCCCTTTTGGTTATTCTGTCACCCCACCTCCCAATCACTGTAACAGTGTATGTGCCATTATAACACAGTGGCAGTCTCTCTAGTATCAAGTAATTTCTTACACCCCTGTTCCTCATTCAGATGTCCATGCTTTTATGGCAGTTAATGGCATTCTAATCCCTGGTATCTAGTGATCCCCTTCCTCGATTACCATACTGATGCCCATGCCATTATGGCACTTAACTCTTGAAAAATCTGCAGTATCCAGTGGCTCCCCCACCCAGCTCCCCATACCATGTTCATTGTAGTTAGTTTAATATGGCCTTTTTCATGTGTTCACTACTGCAACATAGTGGGGTTGGCTGTGCTAATCTATACAGCTAAGCAATTTCTTGAATCTCTCAGCATGTAGATGTCTTTCCTGTTGGTGGTTCTGGAGTAGTAAGCACATGGTTAATTAGCATATGCCTCTCCCTAGCATGTGGTTCTGCAAGTCTTTCTGCTAGATTACTATGCAAAACCATGTTAGGGCAGTTGTTGAATACCAAAAAGTTACTGGAAAGAGTTCAAGGAAATAGACATGCCACTGTATCTTTATGAATTTTCCCACTATCTTTCTTTCGGAAATTCGCTTATTAGAACAGGATATAAATACATTATATTTTAATCAGTATAATATTTAATTCACTCATCATATAAAGATAAAATCGCAGGTATGACAATACTATTGAAGAATGATACATTAAGGTCATTAAATATATCCCTGTATAATGATAATAAAGGAATATTTATAATTGTCATTATTAATATATAAAAGTATTTACCATTGCCAATGTGTATTGGATCGCAGGGCTTAGAAACATGTTTACAAACAATTCTCTAAATATTATATTATATTAGACGCTATGAAATGTTATACCATTTTTGGAGGATACCTTAATTGTTTATTAGATAAAGTAGACTTGAATGCCAATCAGGAAATAGAAATTACTACTTAGGATATGGATTATAAAAATATGGGTAAATGTATGGAAACTAAAGAATTCCTTTGATATTAAAATAAACAATGACTATTTTTATAATCACTATATTATTTTTGGGTTCATATTAAAAACACAAATGTTTACTTACCTGAACACCTAAACACCCACACGTCTTCATCAAACCACAAAACCATCAATTGTCCTGAAGCACGAAATCCGAAATGTCAAATCGTCATGGATGGCCCTTGTGCGGTATAGCTCCATAAGGTAAGTGTGCGATAGTTATGGACATTAGGGTTAGGGTGCGGGTTAAGGTAAGTTAGGCTTGCCACCCCTTCGGTTTTTTTCCGGACTATCAGGAAATCAAACTGATTCTCCAGTAGTCCGGAAAACACTGTACAAACTCCGGTATTCTGTTTCAAAAAGGAAACAGACTATCGGAGTTTGTAAATCGGCTGATTTACTATGCTTTTCTTACAGAAAAGCATAGCAAATCAGCCAAAAGCAGGCGGCGGGAGCAAAAAAAAGAGGGCGTTCCCGTTGATCGGCTGATTTACTATGCTTTTCTTACAGAAAAGCATAGCAAATCAGCCAAAATTAGGCGGCGGGAACGAAAAAAGAGGGCGTTCCCGTTGAGTGATGCTGTCGTGACATCACAAAATGGGCGGTATTGTTGGCAGGAGAGGGGGTGGGGCGGGCGGGGTTACTGGTGACGCGAGGGGCGTGGCGTGGCTCCGGTTTTAGCCGTGAACGAAGGTGGCAACCCTAAGGTAAGTGCATAGATGGTAATATATGTTAGATTTAGTGTAGGGTTAGAAGTAGGGTTTTATTAAGTGTATGTGTGTGGATTATTTAGTTTGTTTGGGTATAGCTTTTTAAGGTAAATGTGCGATAGATACGGACCTTAGGGTTAGGGTGCGGGTTAAGTTAAGTACATACATGGTGGTATGTGCAAGATTTAGTGAAGGGTTAGAAGTAGGGTTTAGTTTAGGGTTAGAAATAAGGTTTTGGTTAGTGTATGTATGTGGTTTATTTAGTTTGTGTAGGTAGTATGTAGCGGGCGGTGGGATGGGACAAGTATGAAATTTCGAGTTTTTGAATTTCGCGGTTTAGGACATTTGTTGTATTTGTGGTTTGCAGAATATGTGTCGGCATTTAGGTGTTCAGGTAAGTAAATATTTGTGTGTTTTAATATGAGCTCCTATTTTTCCAGAACTTGTACATGTTTTGATAGAATATATGTACTCAACAGTTTATGCTCCTGAACTGAATATTTTCAAATGACTTGTCCTTTAACAGATCATAATATACTTACATTTAAATTAGTTATCCATTATAAAAATAGCAATTACTCACAGAATATCTTCACACATGATTGCATTAAAAGCACTCAGATCAGTTTAATTCTGAAATCCATCATTTTCTTTTAATAAATGATAATAATAAAGTTAAGATAAACACTCTATGGGACACATTAAAATTATATTTATATGGCAAGATCCTTAACATTTGTAGAAAAAATGAAATGTTGAAATAATCTAATAGATAAATTCAATGAAATCTTAATGTTGCTAATTTTCAACTTCAGAAAAATGAAACAAGATATGTTATTATAATTACAAAACTTTGCAAGAAAAGCGAACATGTACTAGATCATAAAGATGGATTTGCTCTAAAAAAATACCCTAAGCATTCAAAGAGTACATAATCGCACTAGAAGATCAAAACTGTATTAGAATATTAATCAAACAGTCCTAAGAATTTCATTAACAATAAAATAGAAACTGATATTAAAGACATTTGGTAGGTATTAAATGTTTATAAAATATAATTCTAATAACAATAAAGAACATTATTTGGAAAATATGTTTGTTGAAAAATAAACTGAAACTACTATATTGAAAAGGAAAACAAGAAATAATTTAATTAACCTGATGAATATACAAGATATCAAACATCATGTCAATAAATTAAATGAATAAAAAACTCCAAGTATAAATTACATTCTACTAAAAATATATGAAATCTTTCAACAAAGAGGTATTTACCTATTATATAAAATTTAAATTAAGGCACAGATAATATCAAATTAAAACAAGATATAAATGTAGCATGTTGTTCATGATATGGATCTATTTCACATAAATGCAGGTGGTATGTTGGTCATAATGAACATGTTAGATTATAATCAAGCTATGTTGAATTTACTTATGGATGAATTTTGTTACATGGAAGTGACTATGGATTTCATCCATAAGTGTTTTTCTAAAATTGATCAAACATTATTTGACCTGTTTAGTCAAGGAGGATTGGACTATCAGACTTACAGTTTTTTTACAAGTGGAGTTCCCGAAGATGGCAGTTTTGTTCAGGAACAATAAGGTGCATAAAAATTGCATTAGACCTCTTTTTGACCCATTATGTCAGCTGTTTTTTCAAAGACAAAACCAATTTCTGCATTGTTGGACTACGTTTTAAATCCCGTGGTCTAAGCATTGCAGGTTTATATACAGGATTCATAGCACCTTTTGGAGTTACTTGACAATTTTACAACACCTGAGGCTCCTTTCTTTTTTGCTTCAATTGATGTGGTATCCCTCTATATCTGTATTAATCAGGAAATTGGTTTGGATTATCACAGACAATACTTGGCAAATTGCACCACATTTGACAAAAATAAAATTATCACTATATGAACATTGATGGAGCTTGTCTTGGACAATACTTTTTCAAGTTCAATGATAAGTTGTACAAACAGATATCTGGAGTAGCAATGGGGGCTAGAGTAGCCCCTGTTTTCATGAACTTGGATATGGCAATGTGAGAAGAAAAGTATCTATTACAGCACCTGAAGGCAAAAAAAAAAAATCTTGTTTTACCATCATTTTATTGATGACCTATTTTGTTATGGAGTGGTGATTTTGATGAATTCACTTCTTTGTTCAATGATCTAAACAAGAGTATGGATTTTTTTTAAATTCACTACTGGAGGGTTTCAGTGAGAATATTAATTTTTGGACATTCATTCAGCCTTCGATTATTCTGAGGGTGCCTTTATTAGTAAGATGCATATAAAGACCACATTTGTCAACCAATACCTCCACAGGGATAACCTATATCCTGCACATATTTAAAGAAGGGTTGTGAAAGATCAGCTTATTCATTTAAGCAGCCTCATCACTGACCAGGACAATTTTTAAGTGAAGAGACCAAGCTTAGAACATTTTTTATTAACAGAGGTTATGATGACAAGTGGTTAAATAACATTGAAGATGGGGTATTAATCCTCCGAGACACCAAAGCTCATCCCATTTTAAGTAGACATCAACAACTTGGAAATATAGGGCAGGTGTCATTGATCACTGACACTTCTGGCTGTAATTGTCATTTGCTGGCATTTCCTATACCTATTTTAAATGAGATGTGGCTTATCAAAAACATTATCACTGAAAATTGGAAGGTATTATTAGTAAATCCAGATTTTGGTCAAAGTTATAGGTGAGAAACCCATCTTCACTTTTAAGAAATTATCCAACATCAAGTCCCTCCTTGAGGGAATCATGTATCACAGACCATGTGATGTACTTAATAACATATTTAAATGTGTAATATTTGATTTAAGGTTATTCTTGCTTCTGAAGAAGTTCTTAAACAGATTAAAGAATGAAAGCGCTAATTACTGTGCCTGGATCCTTGCCTTGCTTATATTTTTATAATTAGTATACTTTTTTTCCAGTACATGTACATGTTTTGATATTTATGTATTCAGCAGTTTATGCTCCTGGATTGAATATTTTCAAATAACTTGTCCTTTTAACAGATCATAATATACTTACATTTAAATTAATTATACATTATAAAATAAAATAGCAATTACTCACAGAATATCTTCACACATGATAGTATTAAAAGCATTCAGATCTGTTTAATTCTGAAATTCATCATTTTCTTTTGATAAACGATAATAATGAAGTTAAGATAAATTATAAGGCAAGAGCCTTAATATCTGAAGAAAAAATGAATCATTGAGATAATGTCATAGATGAAGTTTAATGAAATGTTCATTTTCCTCATTTTCAACTGCTGAAAAATGAAACAAGATATACTATTATAAATATAAAACTTAGCAAGAAAAGTCAACATGTGCTAGACCATAAAGATGCATTTATTCTAGAAAAAAGTACTCTAAGCATTCAAAGAGTGCATAATCTCACTAGAAGCTCAAAAACGGTATTGGAATATTAATTAAACAGTACTAAGAATCCCATTAACAATAAAAGAGGAAATGATTTTGATGACATTTTGCAGGTGTTAAATGTTTATGAAAATATAATTCCAATAATGATATAGAACATTATTTGGAAAATATGTTTGCTGAAAAAATGTACTAAAACTACTATAATGAAAAGGATAACAAGATATTATTTAATTAACCCAATTAAAATGGAAGATATTAAACAGCATGACAATACATTAAATGATTACAAAGCTCCAAGTATAAATAACACTCTGCTATAAATATATGACATCTTTCAACAAAAAGTTATTTACATATTATATAAAATTAATGTGGAAATAATATCAGATTTCTGCAGCTATACATTAACAGCACTCCTGTTAAAACAAGATATAAATGAAGCATGCTGTTCATCATATAGATCAATTTCATAGTGCAATGCATATCCCGTACAGATATATCAATCTTGAATGATGTAAAAGTATTTTATATTCTATTACATATGATGGTCATACAGAATTTTGACAGATGTGGGATATATTAAAGCAACTCATAGGCTGATTATGGGATTTAACAATTATCAATCTGGATATAGAACAAATTATTCATTATACTGGCCATATTTATTCAATATATTAGAAAGCTGTAACTCTCATAAAATATAAGTGATTTAATCAAAAGTCTATATTTTAAAATGTGTATCAAGATATGACCATTGTTTCCAAAATCAATTGAAATAAAAATGAATAAATAAGGCTGATCAATTCACATTTATTATTTGCATAGGAACTAAAGGTTCTAGAAAACAAGGTAAGGCAGAAAAAGATCAAATTAAAGGGTGATGAGAGGGGTAGAGCAATATATCTTTATTTAAAGATGATTTTCTATTAGCATTAACATATATCAAATGTGGGTAAAAATCTTGATCATTCTTTAAAGAGTATCAAGTCCTAAATATAATGATAAAAACAATGTTTTGCTATTAATAATCAGAAAGACAGATCCTGAGATTGAGAAAAAATTAATTTTAATGAAGTGAAATGTTTAGCTATACCTTTATCACAAACATTTTTTGCCAAATGATGTTTGCCTAACTGATAATGCAATTGCTTTACTGCTGAGAGTCACTTTCAGCAAAGGTGCGGTATTCCTGTTTCTCTACTGTTGTGTGACTGTGAAGTTGTTATTGTATATGCTATGAATGTGGGGTTTCACCCACCTTGGCAGGTGCAGGGGGTTACCCCCTACAAAAAAGCTTAAAACTGTGTTCACCAATAGTGGCTTTTAGCACATTTTTATTGCTTTGTCATAATATTAGTAGTATAAAGCAATTTACTAGACAAGATTATATCTTTATTTTGATGATGTATTGTTTCATAAAATTTATCTTATTACCAAAATGATAATATTTAATACAATGGTCCCAAAAGAAAAAATAAATAAATCAGTAAATTAAATAGGGTAATAATATCATTTTACTGGCAATTTAATAAACCTACAATTACATTAAATAATAATATAAGTCAGTGGAAATATTGTGTATACTAGCATTGAAATGTATGATGTAGCATACTTTTTTAAAAAATAGAACTTCAGTCAATAAATCCTTACTGTACATTCCAATGAAAGGAAACTCATTCAGTAATATGTGAAGAAAATAAACTTAAAATATTCAATTAGAATCTAAGTAATAAATCAGCATCTAAGAATTACTCCATTCAAAGTTTTAGTCTTGTTAATTACATTTAGTACTCTTTTGCCCAACCAACATATTCAACTTACATTTATAATATTTTACTAATATACAATAATATTTGGTTAATTATCAATACATTAATAATGAATAACTGCTTTCAATATGCTTTATGTTTCTGCTAATCATTAGTTCATTATTTATTTGGCATATGTCAATTGATAGCAGTCATGTACTTCATTATATAGCAATAACACTTCATGTAAACATTTATGATTAAAAATGTAAGCTTTTCTGATGTATACAAGTTAACACTGATGTGCAAATGTTCTTTTTCATTGACTGTAGACTGCAACCAATATAAATATTTTGTGTTTGTGGAGCTTTTGTCCTGGGCCTCAGTTGAAAATGGGTTTTCTTCTTAGATGTACTATCACATATAACAAATAAAAAAATAGATCAATACATTTTTCATATTCATATTTAAATCATTTGAGTTTCCTTGTTTTAACATTTTATTTATTTATTTATTTATTTACATTTGTTGACCGGGAGTGTCCGACTGGACGTAGGTCCATTTTCAGGGGAGACCCGGGGAGAAAAGCTCCACAGTTAAAATAAACAGACAGTAGTTACATTGGATTACATAGCAATTAACAATTTAACATAGCAATTAATTACAAACATATTTACAGATGAAGAACAGAGTACATCAGTAGACAACTAGAATCTTTATCTGCGAAGTACATAACAGACATTAAGAAATGTTACAATAAGACGTTCCTGCTGTATAAAAAGTACTAGGCTTATGAGCATCTGAGCTTGCTATAATCAAGGTAGTTAGTGGGGGGGGAGAAAGGTAGTGGTTGGATGGGGTAGGTGATATTAGAGTGGGAGTTGCAAGGGCATAGCCAGCATGTTTTTAGGTGTGCTTTTAGTAAAGTTTTGAAGTGGGTGCATGATGGAACGGAGGTAGTTGTGGGTGGGAGGGAGTCCCATAATTTGGCTATGGTGCAAGAGAATAGTGCTTCACCAGCAGAGTTACTGGCTTTAGTGATCTGTAAGTGATTTTTGTTGCTGGATCTTAGTGGTCTGGTGGTGCGATAGGGTTGGAGTAGACTCTGGAGGGATGGGACATTTAGTAGATGGTTTACTAGTTTGTGGGCAAGTGATAGTTGATACCATTGAAGGAGGTGAGGGAGTTCAAGCCAGCCCAGTTCAGCAAGTGAGAGACAGTGGTGACTATGGTAGGATGCCCCTGTGGCAAATTTGGCTATTTTGTTGTAGCAGGTCTCTAGACTGTTTAGATTGCATTGCCTTAGGTTGGTATATATTGGAGAGGCATAAAGTAGGGTGGAGATAAGGTGGGAATTTGCTATTGAAATCTTTGCTGCTTTGGTGAGAAGTTGCTTATTTCTGTATAACGCTCCTAGTTTTTTGTGGACTTTTTTTATGGTCATGAATATGTGAATGTCAAATTTTAGTTTATTGTCTATTTCCACTCCTAGCAATTTGATGTGTTCAGTTGGGTATATAGCAGTGTTGTCTTTTGCTGTGATGTTAAAGTGAGAGTTGTTTTGAGTATGTTTGATGGGTTGGAAGATGAATAGTTTAGTTTTGTTTGGGTTGAGTATTAATTGTGCATCGGATAACCAAGTTTCAACAGAGGAAAAGGCTTCCTGTGTGACTTTTTGCAGTTTGGATAGGGACTGGGCTGAGCAGATGATGGTCGAGTCATCTGTGTATTGTATGAGTGTGCCAAGTTTGGTGGCAGAGGCTAGATTATTGGTGAAAACAGAGAAGAGTAGGGGTCAAAGGATGGATCCTTGGGGAACCCCTATGGAGACAGGTAGTTGGGGAGATATGTCATTCTGCCATACAATGAATTGTTGGCGGTCAGACAGGTAACTCTGAAACCAGTTGGTGACTGATTGAGAGTAGGATAGGTTATTGAGGACAGAGATGAGTTGTTTGTGTGGGACCATGTCAAATGCTTTAGATAGGTCTAGGAAAGTAGCAGAGGAGAGATAGCCATTGTTTTTATGCTGAAGGATAGTGTTAGTAAAGGAGAGTAAGGCAGTGGTGGTGTTATGGTTTGGTTGGAAACCATGCTGAGTATTGGAAAGGAGGTTGTTAGTAAGGAGGTAGTCTGAGACCTGAGAGTGTATGCATCTCTCTAGTATTTTGGAGTGTGGAGAGAGAATAGCTATGGGGTGGTAAGTGGTTAGTTCTGTGGAGGGGCCGGCTTTGTGGAGGGGAATTATATGTGATACTTTCCACAGTGTGGGAAAGTAACTTTCTGACAGAGATCAGTTAATCAAGATGAATACTGGGTTGGCCAGAGCATTAGCTGCGATTTGTAGGTATTCACTTGGGAGGTTGTCTGCTGCTAATTTGGTGGGCTTAAGTTTAGTTAACAGTTTTTTTTATGTTGGAGGTAGCTGCAGGAGAAAAAGAGAAGGCAGTGGGGAGATTACTAGTTGAAGGTGTGGGTTGGAGGGGAGGGTGGTTGTGTTGTTTAGCTAGTGATAGTATGGTTTGTGTGAAGTGTGTGTTGAATGAGGTAGCAATATTTTTGTAGGAGTGAGGGATGTTAGGAGGAGGGGTACTGACTTTACCTGGGTGGAGGATGGTTTGTGTGAAGTGTGTGTTGAATGAGGTAGCAATATTTTCGTAGGAGTGAGGGATGTTAGGAGGAGGGGTACTGACTTTACCTGGGTGGAGGATGGAGTTTATGGAAGACCAGAATTGTTTGGGGCTGTGTTGGGAGGAGTCTAGGGCAGACTGGTAGTATTGGAATTTGTCCTGTTTTATTAGCTTTTTAACTCTATTGCATAGTTCTAGGAATTTCTGTCTAATTGAGGGGTTTTGGTTTTGTGCCAGTGCTCCCAGGCTTTATCCAGGCTTTATTTATAACAGAAGCAGGTTTCATATACAAAACTGAGAGCTTCAAATTATAGTTCTTTTTGATAATGTCACAATTCTGAACATAAGCAATGCTTTAGCCAAATGGATTTCTATCATTAGGTCAATGTTTTAGAAACTGGTCCAAAATACAATTGGGCAGTGTTCTAAAATGTCAAAAATACAAAAACATTGGAGTGTTTTTGCAGGGGAGTATAGGCAAGCCCCTGTTGTACCTCACGCATCTCCTGCAAATTATACATACTAACTCAGAGATTACACTCCAGTTGAGGAAAGGGCAAAGTCCCCATTCCCTACTGTACCATGATCTCAGTCAAATGAGATTCCCTGCAATAAACATTTGAGCAAGCTGACAATTTTGTCTAAATGCTTTGTGCTTCAGCATTCTGAAACACTGATCTAGTTATGGGGTCCAGCCAAACATATTTCAGACAAAGAGAAAATTAATATTGGAAACACTATTGCTTACTTTTAACTTTGAATATAAGAGTGATATTCATAGACATTATGTATACAAGTAATGGCAATCTGCCCAGTCTGTGCCTGGACACATCATGCATGTAATTCATAGAGGCCAGTTGCATGAAGTAGCCTCACTCAAACTCGAAGGAGTAAGGAGATTAAAACAACAAATACTGTAGAACTTCTTATTTTAATTAGTCATCTTCCTGAATGTTTGAGATTTATAGTCGTCTTCTGATACATGTAATCTCTATCCGCAGATGTGTTATAGAAGGCAAAATCATACTTTTTCTATTTACTTTGCACTGGGTGAAGATGTCTACTTTTGCTGCCCCATCCTAGTGATTTCTCAGTGCAAACTGCTTCTCTTTAGCGGGACAAAACCACTCACACCCAACTGTGGTCATCTGCTAAGAAGTTGACAATACAAAGAATAGTCCATCATAACCTTGATAATCAAGAAATTCTTGTTGGATTTAGAGTGTACAAGGATGTTTTAAGCACTTTAATGAGCATGCATGGCACACAGATGGGAACTGGGGGGGGGGGGTTCAAGGCCTTTTTAAACCTGAGGATATTAAGGTATGTATAGCCTTCACTAAACTTGCCACTTGGACTCTCCAGAGATAGAATGGGGACACTTTTAGTATATCTTAGGCTTCTGCCTCAGGTATACGTCAGTAGTTCTTTGACATACTCCTGTCTTGTATGGATCAGTCCATTTATTTCACTGTATCATCTCAGGACTCAGCCAGAACCATGCATGCCTTCTATAGGATTGTACATTTCCCTGAGGTACATGGTGTAATTAACTGAACCCATATTGCCATTAGGGACTCATCAGGTCCACTGAGAGACTGGTACTGGAATTGGAAGGGCTACCATTCTATCAGCTGTCAAATAGTGTGTGCTGTGCACTGTGTCCTGGCATTGTCCATGATTCCCATATCTGGCACACTAGTTCATTGTACTGCCTCTTCCTGCATGGGAGGATGCCCCATTGTCACCTTGGTGGTAAGATGAAATTCTAATTTTAATGATCTAATCAGTTCTTCTTAGGGATATGTGTTGTTTCATACTAAACCACCCATCCCTTGTTGTGTGTCTCCACCTGGCTTTCCTTTTCTTTTCTTGTGTTTTTCTGGTGATGCAGACATTCCACTGATGCATTAGCTAATGACATCTGTTTGGAGCCCTACAGGAGCTACCAAAGAAAGTTATAACAGCACCCTGTCCCAAGTATGCATTATCATTGAGAGACAGTTTGGCCTATTGAAAGACCATTTCTGTTGTCTGAGGGTGACTTTCAATAAAATCCTGCTACTTCAGGCAAGATGTTTACTGCATATTTTATTTTGCGCAATATGATCATGCACGAGTGTGGTGATGAACTGCCCCATGCTGGCACTGCAGCTTCCAGTATAAGTCCTACCACATCTGACAACAGTGTTAGTGGGCAGACTGCAACAGTAGTAAGAGACCATATGTGGCACACTCAAGCATGGTATATGGCTGCACAGGTAAAGAGACAACAATGGACTATGAATATGGCTGCACAGGTAAAGAGACAACAATAGACCATGACATTCAGGTTAGTGTATAAAAACACATAATGGACCAGATTCATTAAAGCCTACACTAAGTGTACACGACATGTATTCAATAACATTCTTACCAGATTTTTTTGTGTTTTCTAGTCTCTCAGAAAGATTACACTAAGTGTACATGTAGTCTACATTTTGTGATAACCTTTATGAATCCCTGTCAATATTTAAAGCTGCAAGAAAATCAGTAGGAAAACTAAAATTAGGAGGAAGAAGGTGTGAGCTGTGCTTGTGTTGTCTGTTCACTCAGAACAATGTACACTTAATGTAGGTGTTATTGAATCTCAGGGATAGAGTATAACTGCTGGATGCAGTGCTATGTGTTGCTTGATCTGCTGTTACTGTTTATCAGACAGCCTCTCATCTTTAAATATTTGTTTTTCTTAAAGTATAGTTAATCATGTGGTTTATATATATATATATATATATATATATATATATATATATATATATATTTACTGTTTGTTCTTAACCTACAGTTAGAGTCATGTCTGACAGTTCACTGAGGTCTGTGCAGTGAAAGGAATTGGCGGCATGCAAGAAATATCTAAACTCTGTACTGCATTGCTACATGTGTTTTGCTTAGGGACTGCAGTTGAACAGGCATGCACTTGTCTGCTGGAATGTTCATTAACTGATCATTTCTATTGCACTACTTGACTAAATAGGTTGAAGAAATGCTGTGTATTTATGTATTTATAGGTATGCTGGTGTTGTATTCCACCTTGCATTTCATGAGGTGCTAGCACACACAGTAAACAAAAGTTGTCACATTTCTTTTTTTTTTACACTGCAATGTTTCTACACTTTTCTTTCTGATAAATAAGACATACTTTTCTGTTATCTACTGAGGTACTGCAGATCAGATGAATTCATTCTGTCACAGACACCAAACCTTGTGTCATCAGAAGTAATAGCAATCATCATTTGTGCAGTGGTGAGGGCTGCATCAGTGCTAATGTCCATGGCAGGATTTGTGTTACTCATGTAATAATTTTTTTGTAGTTCATAGATTCATAGAATTATAGGTTCATAGATTAGTACTAGGCTAATTGCCCTTGTGGGCCATTTTAAGCCTAGCCAATTACCCCATGTGAGAATCAAACCCTGCACTTTGTGTCTGGAAGGTAAACACCTTAACCATTCTGCCATCTTCCCACCCAGGATGTGGTAAGCTTTCAAAAGTATGTTGTATTTCACTGCACTGCTCCCCATCCCCTATTTTTAGCATTTCGTTTTAATTGTCTTTCATTTAACCGCAAGCAATAGCATTACTCATTTGAAACTCATGATGCTGAATAGGCCTTTATTAGTGTTATCTATTGCAGTCTGTAGACTACCCCTACTCCCATTTCTCCATCTTTTTTATGCTGTAAGCATTAGCATTAGTAAATGCAATTACATTCTGTTGAAAAGGCTCTTAGTACTGATCTACATTGCATTTTGCAGTCTTCCCTAACTGCCCCTTCCACATATAAATATATAGATGTATGTGCGTGTTACATACATGTTGATGAAAGACAACTTAGAGTTGGCATATACAATTATTAGGGGATGTGGGGATACTCGTAGCTTCTGCCCCCTTGCAAAAACAAAGCATTTTTTTTTTATTTTCAATAGGCAGCTGTTTAACCAATTATCATTGAACAGTTGCCTTTCAATATGATATATTTTTGATGTACTGACATACATCTATATCTCAATGTAAAGACAAGATAGCACTCACAACAAGCTCCATGCACACAAGAAAATAAATAATTAATACATCTATATCTGTCTATATCTGTCTGTGGTTCTAGAACTGTTGACCGAAAGCTCGTTTCACCAAAACCAAAATGGGCGAGCACACTTTCGTGAAAGTGCGTTTTCACCAAAAATGCACTTTCTCTAAAGTGAGCTCAAAAAAAAAAAAAAACATGACAGAATGGCTGTTGCTGAGATTGCGGTACAGTGGTAATAAGGGAATATTCCCTTTCCCCCACTGTAGTGCAATCTGAGTAAGAACATAAAAGTAGGGGGTGTGGGGGCATAGCCCTCCACATATGGGGTGCAGTGGGGCTTACCCCCCCTGCATAAACGTGTTTACTGTTTTTTTTTAATGTTGTGTGTTTTTTTCCTTTGCAGACTTTCGTAGAAGTGTGCTTGACCGTTGCAGTTTTGCTGAAACGTGTCATCGGTAATTAGTCCTAGATCCCTATCCATATACCTATGTATTAAGAGAGAGAGAGAGAGAGAGAGGGAAATACACCGGAAGTGGAAGTAAACACAATCCAGAATACCACCTGTAAGGGTCTAATTAATATAACCATATATTTTTATGCAAAACTTGATGGAGCTTTATACATCTCTTCCATATACCATTATCAAACCCTTCTAAATATAGTATGCCCCCAGAGTTTGGAATTACACTGTATTTGTTCTAAAGTGGCTCAGTATTGTATTTGTTCTAAAATTGCTCAGTACTGGAATATTGGAATTCATAATGCTGAGTCCTAAAAAGGAGAGAAAGAAAGTCCAATAATAAGGGTGAAAAATGAATACTGAACATCCCTCTTCTCCTCAAAACTTCTTTTGTTGCACAAGTCAAGCCTCCCACATCCTCTGAACTTATATATACCAACTCCAAAGATGGCCATACCTCACAGAAAAGACAATATTGCCAAAAATGGCCATGTCAGACTTAATATGTATAAGACCATTTCTTTCAGCCATTCATTCTCTGTGTTTCAGTATTCAATCTATAAATGATTTAATATATTTTCACAAAAAACTTCCAAAGACTGAAAAGTTACATCATTTTACATATTTCTTTTCAGTCCTTACTTATGGTTTTCATTTGATTATAAATGGTCCATGACAGACTTACTGTTGTGCTAAAATAGCTTTAAACGATCACCTTAGCTTTTATGTATGTGTGTATGTATATGTGTGTATGTATGTGTTTATTTATTAACTTAGTTAGTTATTAAGCTAATTTTCTATTTTTTTACCAGATAAGCCCACTGGAGACGTGTCCTTTTTAAAATGAGTTCCTCAGTGCTATAACGTACACAAATGGAGGTGGAGGGAATAAAACCCTTCACAACAGGAAGTGGCTTATTAACAACTCAAAGCCTGAATTCTCTGCAGTAACTGTATGAAAGATGCATAGTGCTTCATATATTATACTATAAATCTATTTTTAATTAAAAATGGATGCAAGGTATGATACCTTGAAATGCTAATCAGTTAACCTGTGTTGTGATAACAGGTCCAGAGAACTCAGACTGAATGCAGATACCATGAAGTTAGACCACATATATGTTATCTCTACATTATTTATTAATTATTCTTACAAGACAATATAGTCTTTTATCTCATTGTGGTAACTTGGCTATTCATTCATCTTTTGAATACCTCTGTAACAGTATACTTGCTTTAGGAAAACTGCAAACTGATGTAACAACTCAGCTTACTCTATATTTTGCAGGAGCATGTATTGCTAAAACTTACAGTTTAGGTTATTATGGAACATTATACCATGACCCCCCCAAAACGTGCACGCTGATTGGCCAGCGTGCCCGTTGTAAATCAAGTTATACTAATGGAAAAAGGTCCGGTTGCCCGGACTTTTTTCCATTAGTATAACTCGTTTTTTTAAAACACTGTCTCGCTATGTTAAATGGGTTTAACATAGCGAGACAGCTTTAAAATAAGCAACGGAGATCTCCGTTGCTTATTTTAAAGCTGTCTCACTATGTTAAACCCATTTAACATAGCGAGACAGTGTTTTAAAAAAAAGCAACGGAGAAAGCAAGATCTCTGTTGCTTTTTTTTAGTGTTGAAAACTGTCTCGCTATGTTAAACTCATTTAACATAGCGAAACACTAAAAAAAAAGCAACGGAGATCTTGCTTTCTCCGTTGCTTTTGCCCACAGCTCTGATGTACTGCACAGGCGCAGTACATCAGAACTGCCGCGGATGCCAGACATCTGCGGAAGGGCAGTAAACAGGCATTATACTATGCCATTATTTAAGAAAAGTAATAGTTTCTTTTCTTAAATAATGTCATGGTATAATAGCAATAACCCACTTCTGGGTGTGGGTAATGCTAAATTTACCCACGGTTGGCTTTGTTTAGTTGTTTGGTTGTTGCCAACCGTGGGTAAATTTAGCATTACCCACACCCAGGCGTGGGTTATTGCTATAATATTCTGGAGCAGGAAACGCTAGCAGAAACAAAAATATTTGAAAAAGACTGTAGTTCTAACCCTTAAATTAATGAACCTGTTGTACTTTATCTATTAACTGGGTAAGCCCACTAGATGAAGTGTCTCATAAAGATTGCAGTGGGATCATTGTCTGATTAACTGACTTGTTCAGAGTAATACAGCAGGCAAATGGAAGAGAAAGAAATCAAACCATCAATCCTGGACTACATGAAGCAGCACATTAACAGCCTAAGTCCTTAATCTTCTACATTAATTACTTTGATAATGATGTTTGTCTTAGTCTCAGTTTAGGAAATCAATTCACTTATTTCCTTTTCAGATGCCTTACAATTATGCTTCAGTACATTTCAGCTACAAAATGTTTTGTCATTTCACTTTGTCAGAGCACAGCTTTTTCAAAAAGTCCTGCATATTAAGCTATCCTTGTGTATTATCATTTCCATATTGCAGTGAAGTTAATATGGGCTGTTCATTAAAATAAATAAATAACTCTGTTTTCTCATTAACAGTTACAGTCAGTCTTCCCTGCACTTAATGTAGTTTGTCAATTAGAAGAGTGTGTATGAACGTCCTAAACTGTGCATTTGCTTTTTCAATTTCAGTGAAGTTTAAAATAGGAAATTAACCACTATGAACCATAAGTCATACTAAAATATGTAAGGTTGGATTAAAAGGCAGATTGTAATTAGGAACAAAGTATTGTGAAGCATAACTGATGCAAAGTTCATACCAGGGCAACAAGGAAGTTTTGATTTAATGTGTATATTACGAAAAAAAAAAAAAAAAAACAAGAATATGTAGACAGAAAAGTCAATGAAAAGCATGGTGTATTGTCACCTTTTTAACATGATGTTTCATTTACTACGCTTCACCATCTAATTATAGTCTATATAACCAGTATTAAATCCAGATGATCCAAAGTAGCCATTTTAGTTTTAAGTTCTGCTATTATGATTTCTGCAGCAATAAAAGTCAAACATGATTAAAGAAAAATAGGGAATAATGAAACTCACTGTTACAAAATGAAAGCAATTTTTGCAGGAGTCAACTGTCACTGCATTCTCCCTGATGTGATGGCCTGCATCCCTCACACATCTGATGACTAAATATACTACTTCTGATTCTGTGGTCACTGAGTTCAGAATAAGGAAATATTAATAGATACCATAATACTGGACATTGCATATTCTCTGCCATAAACACTCATATGGTCTCATGATTCCAAAGATTACAGGTATGATTTTTAGAACTGTAGTAAGAACTCAGCATGTGACTTAACTATTTTAGGTGCATAAGTTTATGGAAAAAGCTTATGCCATATTAGTCATCAAGAAGACTTACTGCAGTTACACTATTAAGGAAATTTGTAATGATTCATAAAGCCATCTAGACTGATCTTGAATTACGTGTTTGAGCTATACTACTTTACATTCAGCGGACATTTATTCCATAGATTTGGCAGCTTTTAGGCCATGTATAATTCTGGACTACTGCTAATAAAATTCTCCACCCTGGTTCCTTTAGTTCACCTAAACCCTGTCCTGACAATACTCCCCTGGAAAGTGTCACCATTCTTAACTCCTACTCCATTGACTCTATTGCTAAATTAATACATATCAACAACACCACTAACCCCCCTCACCCCTCCTCATAAACTCAAATACATTTTTAGTCAAACCTATCCCTACCACCTACATCAAATCTCTTCTTGGCAAAATAAAACCATATTCTCCCTCAGTTGACAATGTACCCCCCTTTTCCTAAAAATCACTGCTACCTCTTTAGAATACCCTGTCTTTACCCTTATTAATTGCTCTATCTAAGAATCTTCTGTCCCCTGTAGCTGGAAACAATTTTATACTATTCCCATCCACAAGGGAGGCCACTCCATTGACCTAACGTCCATCCCATAGCTTTTCTACCCCCTCCTCTCTCAAAGCTGCTCGAAAACTATATCCATAGGCAACCTCTGGACTACCTCCTGCATAAAAATCTACTCTCATCCACCCAACATGGCTTCCGACCCACCCATTGCACTACCACTACTCTTCACCCAAACAATCGCTCAAGCCAGAGACAACAACAGAGTATTCTCCTGTCTTTTCCTGGATCTCTCTAAAGCCTTTGACACGGTCTCCCATCCCCTGCTTCTTTCCAACCTGGCTGATCTCAGTATCTCTGCCTTGGTTCTCTAAGCTACCTCTCCTATAGGCAAAAAGCTGTCAAATGGCTCTCTTCCTTCTCCTCCTTTCTCCACATCAACATGGGTGAACCCCAAGGATCCATCTTTGGACCACTACTTTTCAACATTTTCACCAACAGTCTTCATATCTCCTGCTCCCTCTTTACTCTCCTACAATATGGTGATGAGTCTACTACCATCTCTACCTCAGACAATATCTTGGAACTCCACTCAATTACTCAAAGCGCCTTTCTCTTTGTAGAAATTTGTCTTTCTTTCCAACAATCAACTCATACTCAATCCAAAAAAAAAAAAAAAAAAAAGAAAAACTAAACTTCTCCTGTTTCTGCCTAACTCTCTTTTCTATCATAAAACTTCATTTACTATTTAATCTCTTAAAAACACAATCATAAATGTTGAAACTCACACTAAGCTACTGGGCACAATCATAGATGACTAACTTACATTTGATCTGCATGTATTATATTCTAGAAAATACATCAACAATTTGGAATGCTTCACATAAATAAAAAATACCTCACTAATGATTCAAGACTTTCTCTTGCCCACATCTACCTCCTTCCCTCCCTTCTCTATGTCCCCCAGTCTTAACCAATCTACAATTTTCCCTTATGGCTAAGCTTGAACTAACCTATAATAAAATTGCAAGGTTCGCTGCTAATCAAAGCTACAGCTCTCACCACTGTCTCACTGTAAGAACTCTTCACTGGCTTGAACTCCCCATCTACTCTTAATCTCTCAACTGTGACTGATTAACTCCATCCTTAAACCCTCCTTCTGCCCAGCCATCTCTTCTCTTATATCCCTTTACACCCCCTCTCGCTCTCTGTCGAGCTCTGATCAGTTTCTCTTAGCTACGCACAAGCCTAAGAAAGTAATAAGACATCACTTATACAGCTATTTAGTTGCCCTGGCCTGGAACAAATTCCCACTGAACATTAAATCTTCCCCATACTCATACCTTCAAAAAGGTTTTAAAAGAAACCGTACAAAATGCATGGATCTACTCATGCCAAAGCCCATCTTAACATCTTTCAGCTACCAATTGACTTTGTCTATTAACTTCATCTTTTTATCTACTCATCTTATCTACTCCATTGCTCTCTCTTTTTCCCTTCCTTCAGACTTAAAACTTCTCTACATCTTGATTTCTCTTTCTTCTATGCCTATCTTATAATTCCCTACTACTACCCTTTACTACTTCTTCCCTACCTACTGAGTCACACCTCTTAGTTAAATTTTTTGCTCTAATAACGTGTATGTTTTTATTTAAACTTCTAAGCTGTATACTATGTATTTAAAATATCCTGTAAATTCTGTAATCACCTGCTTGCAACCATTTTTTTAACTTTTCTTTGTGATTGTAATGTTTTCTGTATGGGTTTTCTCCTCAGGCCTACACTACAAATGGGCTATTGCTCAGTTGGACATACCCGGTTAACAAATGTCAAAATAAATGTCAAAAGTCTTCTTCTTCTTTTGGCTTTTCCCGGTTAGGGGTCACCACATTGGGTTACCTGTCTGCTCATGATTGGCAGTGGAGGTTTATGGTATCGAGTTGCCAGCCCGGCATCCAACCTTCCACAGAAGGCGTACACGCACGCACTCATGCCTAGGGCCAATTTAGAGTGTGCAATCCACCTACAGCATGTCTTTGGGATGTGGGAGGAAACCGTAGCACCCGGAGGAAACCCAAGCGACCACAATTAGGACATGCAGACTCCTCAAAGTAAATGTCAAAATAAATAAATATGTATTTGCTCTTTTTTCTGGCTGACTAATTTTAATTTTAGAATGTAATTAGATGAATGTGTATTTCCTCCTTGTAGTCAAGGTGCAAATTTTCATTGAGAAGAAAATCACCCAAGGCTCTTATGATGAAGTAAAGTGCTACTCTAAGTTTTATTCATTAATAGGGAATAAGGACTGAGTTTTTTAGTTTGCCATAGTACTCCATGTTATTATGCTCTTCAATGTTTATGCAAGAAGCTTGGTGCTATCTCATATTAACCAAGATTTTAAGTAAAGAAGCAATGGAATCGTGTGCTGTATTCAATTATATAGTGGACAGTGGAGTTTTAGTAATGTGGACCTTACTGTTAAGTCATTCGTAATAATCTACCCAGTTTTGATGAATGGTTAGACTATCATTGACTAGTCATCCAGAATTCTGACAACATGAAAAGTTTTTAAAATATACCTCCCTTAGTAAAGTTTTAAGGGTCACCTTTTCAGACAGAATACTTGGTTACATTTTGCATTAATAGTCTGGTTATTGTATTTTAATCACAGTCACTCCGTAGAGGTGTGAAAACTGTGGTTAGTACAAAAAATGTTTCGTAACTTGCTGTATAATGCATACTTTGTTATGCAGGGATGTATGTCCACCTAGACTCCAGAAAAGAACATTCTGAAAAGAATGAGTTTACAAATCAAGTAATATACAGCAGGACACCACTGCTTACCCTGGCCCATTCAGATGATGCTGTTAATGTCTAGCAAATATATTGCATCTCTATCTTTTCTACACCATGCCGGTGACAGCACCTAAGTTTTTCTACTGTGTTAAAATCTGTTGTTTTTCTACTACTGATGTCTGGCAAAATATTAACAAGTTTTTAATGACTTTCTACTAGGATTCATTGAAAGCACTTAACTTTTTGCTTTATGAAATACACAGTTATAACAGGTAACTTTCTAGTGTGTTGCCATCTGGTTAAGTGTTATATATTTTTTTCTCTGCTGCTAATCTGTATGTTTCTACTATCTTCTGCTGAAGGGTTCAGTTGTAGTACCTGGTTTTAAGTTTTATGAACAGCTCAGATACTGGCTAGTCTAGTCAATTATTAATAATATGAGGCAGTTCTGTTTGTGAATAGAGTGGGTCATTGCCTATTTTTATATCTTTTAAAATTCAAGCTGCTTAATCTTAAGTGCTTAAATGTTACACTTACAGATTGCATTTTGTGTAGCAAAGAGTGGGAACTAATTGAGATAGACATTTTACCCATCTTTCTAAAATCTGTAAACCTCTATTTCAGTAATCTCAAACTTGCAAACCAAAAAATATCTCTTGTTAGCTACTTAATTTTCTGGCTGTCTTTCTAAAGTGTAAATGTCTCCATTTTAGCAATCTCAAACTTGCATACCTAGACATATCTCCTGTTAGCTGCCTCATTTTCCAGTTTAAAGGCTAGAAAGCAGAAATGCACAACTGTGAGATACAGTGCACTACTTATGCTGTCCAAACACTACTTAATGCAGCAGAGTATAGACAAATAGTACTTTATGTACCCAGTTCAACCACCAAACAATCCTAATTATTTCTCACAATTCCTGCTGAAAAAGCTAACACAATCTCACTGCCAAGGGAACTTCTACAACTGAATTTCATTCCAACTGCAAAAGCACAAAAGGAAAATACCTTTGGTTAAATCCTATGTAAGTATCTTGTTTTCCTTCACTTCTATATCAGTATGTTTTGTACTGTAGTGTTGAATCTGTTGAAGGGACACTCCAACTGCCACCCCCACCCACAGGTCTTATACTGCTGAAGGTGAAGCTATATTAACATTTTAGAATATTTTATTCTAGCAGTGTAAAATATCCATGAAAGAGCAAATAAAGCCGACAACAATAAAATTAAATGTTGTGACTCACCTCAGATAGTTACAATTCAAAGACCTTGTCTTTGTATCCATAAGCATTCGACTTCATTGATTGTTTTTGGTGGGAAACCATTTGTGGGGGGACATCTAAGGGGGGGAGTAACTGCATTCCATTGAAGTACATGATTGGTCCTCCCCTCATCCCAGTTGTTCTCCAGCTACTACAGCCTCATTTCAAGACAAACTTACTACAATACTACCTGTTGCAGTTAACTTAGCTGTATGTTTAACAGTAATCTAGCAGTTTGTGTTACTGCTATTAAAGTTATCAGGACATTTCTTACCTCTTGTCACACTGCAGTTTTACAGATTGTTTTCCTGATACTTACTCTTCCATGTGCCAACTTGCTCCATTCAGCCCTCTTGACACTTGGGCTTCACTCAGCTATGCCACCTACCCCCAATTCCCACCCAGATCCACTACACCTAAACTTATACCTCTCATATTCCTCATCCTCCGATCATGTGCCTAACTGCACTATCCAGTCACAAACTGTTATTGTACCATCCCCACCCACTTCTGTTCAAAATTCCTTCTCAAACCTCACTCTTCTCTCTCCCCATCAAAACCTACCTATTCCCCATACTATTATCATGGATCATTAACTCACCTCACCATACTACATGATTTTTGTAATACAAACCATGCTGTTCCTCCCTATATTACCTTATTCATCCTTCTCCTCTCATTCTGAACATCCAGAAATAAGAACACCTCAACCATTACTTGTTCTTCACCTATCAACCATCTTCCCCCTAGCTACTCAAAATTCTTTTCAAGCTTATTTCCCATAACTTATTCTACTGCTGCAACCCCACAATACTAAAAAACATCAGTCCCAATAACAAGGTAGTACTTCAACCCATTTCTGCTAAAAAGCCATAATAAACAAACCATCTGTCTCCATGTTATATCAATGTGGTGACATCTACCCGAATCCAAGTGCCAACCAAATCCCAAACCAAAGAATACACCCTAAAAGTTTAAAAATACTCACTCTAAACCTTAGAAGCATATGCAGCAAAATCACATATTTTCATGCCTGGATGATTCAATGCACCCCATATATCCTTGCCACAACAGAAACATGACTAAAACCTGAAATAAAAGATAGTGAAATATTACCCCCTGGTTATAATATTATTAGAATCAACAGAACACTTAGAAAAGCAGGTAGAATAGCTATAATCTTTCCAGATATATTTACAGGAACTTCCTATACAGGCACAATCCCAAATTTATAAAAGCAGACATCCTGATCTCATTCCTAAAACATAACAGAGCCACGGCAATATGCATAGTCGTGCTACTGACATTACCCAGGACAGAACCTTTCAATACCTGAAAACATACTATCTTGGAAAACAGATACAATCACAAACAGAATTGTCTCCTTGGTGAAGTAAACATTGAGTGTCAGTCTTTATCTGCAAATTCAGCAATCAAAAGCATGAACATCTTTGGATTTACTCAATCTAGTAATGTAACAACAAGATACGGCAAAAATAACTCCGAACAATCTATCCTGAACTGGATTCTGGTTACCAACCTATCTACTTTTACCTCCTCAGGTACTCTCTCTGATAGACTAAGTGGCCATCTGCCAGCTTATACCCATCTAACAAAGGAACATAAGCTCAAAACTACCCATAATCTCTCTAATTTCTCCATAGTTTTTCATAAAAGCTCTGGAAGCAGTTAACTGGTCCATCCTAAAAAGACTCCCTTTAAATGATGCACTTGAATACTTCAGTGCAGTATTTCTAAATATCCTTAATTTCTTAGCCCCAAAGTATACAAAAAGAATTAAAAACACCCATAACTCATGGCTCACCAACCAGTGCAAGCTCCTTATGAAAGACCGAGGCAAATCATGGATTAACTGGAAAAAACAATAACAATGACAAAAATCAGCAACTATCCATACAGCTATGAAACCAAGTGAAAAAAACAAGTTAATATAGATAAAAAGTCTTATTATACTCAGCCATAAAAACAACCCTAAAAAATGAAAACATTCTGGTCCTCCATATTCTCTCTCATCAACCCAGGTATTTAAAAGGATCCCAGCCCATAACCAGGCATTCTCCTATCTTCAAACAGCTACCTATTTCAATACATACTTCAAAGAATGCATAGCTAATAACCTCATTCACCTAATATACCTTCCATTCAGCTACCTTGCCCTAATTTAGACCCTAGCACATCTCCTTCACAAAACATACCTACCTCCAATCTCTTTGACACCCACATAGACAACTTCAGCCACTTTACCTTTCAACAAGTTTCTATAACTCTCATAAAAAAGCTTTTACATAAACTAAAACCTTGTTCCTCCTCAGACAACCTTCCCATGGAATACCTAAATCTAGCTGCAGATGCAATAGTATACTCAGTCAGTATTATTAATAGAATAATTACAGACTCCTGTGTTCCTAACTTAGGGAAAATGGAACATATTATCCCCTTACATAAAGGAGGCAATTCCACTGACATTACAAATTTCTGTCCCATAGCCATCCTGTCCCCCCTCTCTAAAATCCTTCGAAGATGTATACATCAAAGATTTCTCCACTATCTCTTACAAAATAAGCTAATCATCAATACACAACATGGATTTCAACCAGACCACAGCACCTGTACTGCATTACTATCCTTTAGAGACACTGTCAATGACACTGACAACTCTAATAAACTTTTTGTATGCAGTATTTCTCGATCTTATCAAAAGCCGTTGACATGGTTTCTCACACTAATCTCCTCAATCAACTTTCCACCCTAGGTCTACCATCTCTATCTATTCAATGCTTCTCTACCTACCTTGCCAACAAGACAAGGGTCATCTCTGCATACCTTCCCACTTCCACAGGAGTCCCATAAGGATCCATTGTTGGCCCTCTACTATTCAATATTTTTATCTGTAACTTACAGTCATCTTATGAAGTCACACTGATTCAACGTGCAGATGACTCTACTATCATCTGCTCTTTATACACCTTAATTCACCTTTAGGAAATCACTGAAGAAAGTGGTCATCTTCATTAAAACCTGGCTTATAAAAGGACAACTCTTAACAAACTCAACCCAAAAAACAAATTCCTCCTCTTTATCCCCAAAACTCACACCTCCTAACAAAGCAAATTTCAAAATCTTTTTGGCAATTGGAAATGAAATTGAATTAGTTCACCACACCAAACTATTAGGTGTCATAATAGATGATAATCTTAAATTTCACCTCTACAGCCAAAGCAATGCATCAAGAAAACTCATTAAAACAGGCATGCTATACAGAAACAAACATTTTATGAGCATACCCACAAAAATTACTCAAACCAAAATCTACCTTCTACCCTCCCTACTCTATGGAACCCCAATTCTAAGCAATTTACAATTACTCATTAAAAAAAAAAAACTTGAAAGCTGCTACAACAAAATCTCCAAGTTTGCTACTAAATATTCTCCTTTACCCATCACTGTAAAGCTCTGCATAACCTTAGCTGGCCGGAACTTTCACTTCACCTGTCCTACATTCAACTTATACATAAAATCATTCCCAAACTATTAACCTGCCCATCTCTTACCCCTTTAATCAAAATATATTTCCTTAAACTTTCAGATCAGAAGACAAACAACTTATCACCATAAATAAACCACATACCTCTAACCACCTTTAATTGCTCCCAGAAAGAATACTTTACAAAATAATATTCTCTACAAAATCATGGACCTGCTCCTGAAACATTCCTGTCTGAACTTACTCACTATACTTCATTCAGCCCCCTTCAGTCTAAGTCACACCTGACAATCATCTCCAACATCCTGCACTACTCCTTTCTTTTGTTTTTCCCACTACCTAATCATAATCATTTTCTCTCCACCTCTTTCTTAACTCCCTACTCATTTAAGGTACCTGAAAACACTCTAGCCTGCATTCTTCTTATAATCTCCTTTTCTCTCAATCCTTACGTCCTTCTACAGCCCTAAGATGAACACGTTCTCTCATAGATATCATTCAGTTTCCCCTCACTGTCTCTAATTATATACTCTCTAATATCTCTTTAAAACATCTTATTAGAATTATCTGAGGTCTCATTTATCACATACTAATCTATGTAACAAAAATATTATTAATGAGTTTTTCCTCACATATTTTCTCCAACTCATGTTATTGTTTTTCATTGTATTTTAGTATGAAACATATATTCTAAGTGTTCCCTCTTTATAACATTTTTTCACTCCTATGCTTTGCAGTATAACATGATACTTTCTGATTTAAAATATCTGTAATTGATTTCTGAAAGGTTATGATTGTGGAGCTATTCTTCCTTGCCCTGTGTTGAAAACAGGCACTCTCTGGCCCAGTTGGACTTTCCCAGTAAATAAATGTTAAATAAATAAGTACCTAATGCCACACAGGATGATTTATTTATATAGAAAAGAAAACAATATGAAAATGAAGGATTTCTGTTAATGCAGTACTGCAAAAGTTATACTTAAGGAAATGATTAATGTATGAAATTCAGATTTATTGTTCAAATAAAAATGACAACAGTAAAGCACTGAAGCATAAACCTATCTAAGCAAATGAAAAAGTTATGATTTCATAACAGAATTTTATTCACCATGTAAATGAAATGTGAATGTATTCCTTAAAAATATCTATGCAACAAAGTACTTTGGTAAAATCAAAGTTGCCAATACATTGGTTTAGTTATTTTGATGTTATACCCCAGAGGTTGTGGTTCCATACCTGTGAACCACAGCCCTAAACTTACATTTTTGATTCTGGTGCTGTCGCTTTGAAAGATGGCAGCAACTGTGAAGGCACAAGGCTGAGTTCAGAGCTGGTCATACAAAGAGAACAAAGTAATGATCTACCTTCTTAGGGATTAATACCTGGAGAAAATCAAGCCCTGTGTCATGGGTCAGAGTGGAAAATAATTAACATCTGGCATGAGATGGGAGAGCACCTGTCAACCCTGACAGGGATCACCCATGTTGGCCTCCAGTGTTACCACAGGTACAATGACCTACAGAAGCATAGACCTGACTATCTGGCTGAGTGGGTAAGCAAGGAAACAGCTAGAAGACCAGATTTCTTTAAGTATTTTTTGCATTTTTTTAATATTATCAAAACTAGGTTTAAAACACATTGTATAGAAATATTGTATAACTGCAGGTAAATGCAAGAAGACATGTATGTGTATCTGCAAATATGTATCTGTATGTAATTCAAAGGTATGAGAACGCATAAAAATATCTGTAAACAGAAACACATCTATTTGCAAATATGGCATGTTTATGTGTGGACATGGAGGTGTCTCAATTTTGTCCAGAAGAGACTCACATCAGTACTGGTAAAGCAGCATGATAAACTAGAACTTCTTCATGTCCAAGTAGCCATCCAAAAGGTCCAGTATTATATATTATATAGCTATAGAACTACCTCCATGACAAAAGAAAGCCACAACACATATCTACAGGAACTAGAATCACTCAGTAGTAAACCCAATACCATTTTCCTTAGTGATTTAAACAATCTAACTACAGACTGGGAACCTACACCACCAGTAGGGCACAAGCTCAGAGCTTCCTGGACTTTGTCAATGCAAACACCCTGGAGCAATTGGTCAGAGTACCCACAAGGGGGAATAACATTGCAGATCTTTTCCTTACTAATATGGCAGCATCTTGCTTCATCCCTTGCATGTGTTCATCACTTGTTAGGTCTGACCATAAAGCAATCTCCTTTGAAATACAGTTGAAACAAGAGATCCCTTCCACCCAAAGTACCTTTAGTAATTTCTTTAAGACAAACTACCTACTCCTAAGTGATACATTGGCAAGCTTCATATTCCTACCAAACCCACTTAACTCCACTGAATATTCAGAAATATAAACCACCACACTATACTAGCATGTACGTAGCTGCATAAGGTACAGCTGTACCCCTGTAGAAAGTAACAAGTGCAGGGCAAACCCCTGAAATAAGCCCACATAGTGGAACCATAATATCAGCAAGCTTTAAAACAAAAGGGAAAGAATTCTGACCAAAAGTAAGATGAGTAATTCCCAGAATATTAGAACCCTTTTCACTGAAATAAACAAACAACTCAGGAGCTTAATAAATTCTGCCAAAGCCAAGCATGAGGATAAAATAGCTACCCAAGCCAAAGACAATCACAAGTCTATTTTTAGTTATGTTCGTAATCTCAAAAGCACAATATAGCAATGCACTGAGCTGATTGTGAATGATGTAACCTACACTGAGGTTGAAGATAAAGTGAACCTACTAGTGGATAAACTTAGCTCTAACTTTACCCCCCCCCCCCCGTCGGTCTCTCAAGATGCACCTGAAATTGGCTCACCTTCAGCTGTCCTGCAAAACCAAATCCTAAAAGTGCTATCAAAAGCTAAAAATGCTGCATCAATGGATCCTAACAATATCCCTGGATGTATCTTAAATAGCATGAAGCATGATTTAGCCACATCCTAATAACACTGTTCGGTCTCTGCCTCCATGCAGGTTTTGCACCAATCAAATGGAGAACAGCTGCAGACATTCTCCTGCATATGGGAAGACCTTCCACAGACCTGGGCAATTAATGACCCATAAGTCTGACCAGTGTTATATGCAAAGCCATGGAATGGAACTAATCAATCAGGACATAGAAAACCTCTAAACATTGCAACGGTCTCAGTTTAAATTTGTCAAGGGCAGGCCATGCTTACCGAACCTGGGGGAGTTTTTGGAAAGTTCTCCAAAGCAATGGATGAAGGCAAAACAACACTCACTGCATACCCTGACCTGGCCAAAGCTTTTGACATAATTCCTTACTCAGGCATAGTAGAATAAACTGAGAATAAGCCTCTATGTCACCTGCTGGATTGCTAGCTGGGTCACAGATAGGATGAAATAAATCAAACTAGGAGAAGTTACTTCCACAAAGAGACCAGTCACCAGTAGAGTTCCCCATGGTTCTCTACTGGGAGCCATCTGGTTTGGCATCTAATTTTCTGAAGTAAAAGTCAATAACTAAGGGCTGTGGCTGACTAAGTTTGCAGATGACTGAAAACTAAGAACAGTCACTGAATACCCAAATGACTGTGCCATCCTGCAAAAAGGTTTGTCCCAACTAAATAACTGGTGGCAAAATCATGGACTGAAACTATATGCCCACCCAAAAATGCATTATTGTATCCTTTGGGAAAGCATCTCCTCCAGGGAGCTACCATGTTGACAATACACCCCTAAGAGCTGATCTAGTTGTTTGGGATTTGGGAACTTATGTGGACAGTGACTTAACTTTTGATCAACATGTGTCCTTTGTTTTAAGAAAGTTCTCCTATACTGTACAGCTTATAAACAAAGGGATTGTGTCTAGATATAGGGATGTCATGGTCCCCCTTTACTCAGCCCTCATTAGGATAGTCCTTGAATATAATGCCCAGTTTGGCATGCACTTGTCCAGACACATACAACAACTGGAATACCCCCAGATATATCTTACTAACAGGATACACAACATGTCCTACATGGACCGACTCAAAGCCCTGTTACTATAGTTGATATCTTACAGACAGCTAAGAGATGACCAGTATCTGACATACAAGACATCTTCTGACCCATTACTGATGAATTTACTGCACATTAGCAACTCAGATGGCATTTCTGTAACATTAACAAAAATGGTTTGGAGGAACAGGTATATTTTGCAGAGGATACTGCTGCTGTGGAACAGACTCCTTGTCCAAATAAATCAAAGTTCATCCCTGCTCATTTTCAAGCATAATATAGATCTAAGAATGGGAAACAGAAAAATTTACCACAATATTGTCCCCCTGTACATGGACAGAGGTAGCTCCTAAATGCTTCATCCCATGCATGGGTCCCCTCAAAGTATCTATAGTATGAAACCAGTCATTCTTATTAGGGGTAATATATAATTATCGACTGTGGGATGGGTAAGACCAGTTTATATCCAGATGGGATAGGTTATTTCAAGCACAAAAAGGGAAACTGGCCAAGCTTAAAATAGCCCTGAAGGGCAGTTAGCCTAGTACTTACCTATGAATCTATGCTGACCAAAATACAAAGGTCAGCGAGTTAGAAAGTGTGATATTTGTTTTATGCAAATTTTTGAATATGTGCCATGTAAATATTTCTGTTAATAACTTGACCCAGATAAAGTGCATATGGTGCTTCATGTTTTCAAACAAAAGCTTACATAATGCTGCAGAAATTATTACTGATATTTGTTGCCTGCCTGATACAAATTTGCAAGTATTTATGCTTGTTCAGTAATAAAATAGGCATATATACGCATCGTACCTGAGTAAATATTTCAATCTCTGTCCACCTAGACACATTTTGGAACAGTCTTTAATGTGTCTAGTCATTGCTGAGGTCAGTAATGGCTCCTTAGATAAACTTGGTGCTTGATAACAGGGAAAATATTAGTTATTTTTCAGAACTATTATGAATATATGTGATATCCTAGTAATTATATCAATAATCTGAACCTGAAAGTGTTTATAGTGTATTACAGGGTATCAGATGAGAGCATACATAATGCTGGAAAAGCTTTGCAATGTTTGCTGCTGTGTAACTAGCACTGCTTGTAGATATGTACATTTATCTGCCCATTAAATGTACAAATAAGCATACAAATTATAATTATGCAAATTTCTCACAAATAGTGTGACATTTACAAAACTGCTTTGCAGCAAATTGAAGAGCACACCTGCATGAACAGAATTCATCCTGTCCATTTGCTATGGTTATAGAGATATACTCATTTGTTTATTTATAATACTTAAAGTTTATTATGCTGTAGTTGTTTGACAGGGTGTAGTTTAATAAATGCCAACCATTATTTTTGAGATTCCCATGACCAAACCGTTTCATAATAAACTTCTATTCAGCTCAGTCTTTTCCTATTCCTGTACTTAAATGTCCTAGTTTATGGACCATGTGCTTCTTGGATATATTTAAAAACAAAGCTTGAAGATCCTCATGAAAAGTATCTCTGACGATGTCCTAACTGCACACAGCAGAGTCAAGAGTTGCAGTGACAGTGTCTGATATTTAAACACTTAAACGTATTTTACTAGGTGACATACTTCTCAAGTATACCTCATTACAAGGAATGCACTTCATTTGGGCTCTTAAAAGCTCATGTTCCTCAAAGTTCCACACTGAATGGGTCTGTCGCACATTCAGTGTTAGGATTTTTTTAACTGATATCCATGGTAAATAGAATCGAATCATTAATTCCTTGAAAGATCTTTTTATAAGTAAAACTGCATATTTCAACCATCCTCTCACCTTCCTAGTTGAAGATGTAAGTAAGCCATTGCTATGTGTTCAACATTTTGCCCATTTGTTCCACATTATAAGAGCTAATGTTCCTCATTTTGGAGATGCAAGGTTGAGAGTTATGCTAGCAGAGCTAATACCAAGAAAAAGTATACAACTTCTAGTAAGGCTTCTCTTTGAACTGCAAAATCTACTCCTTTAAAGCAATAGTCAGTTTAGCCAAAATAAAATAATCTATTAACTTGAATTATGTTGAACTATGCCAATGTCTCCTTATGCTAGGAGTTTTGTTTCTTTAACCAGGCAATTGTATATTATTACACTGAGCAAGTTCACAAACAATGATTTTTTTATTTCTCTTTCATTTAATATTTTGGCATTATAAGTAACAAGATGGGATGGCATTTTTGTTGTGCAAACAAAAGTCCTAGAAAGGGCTATTGGGTTACAAAATTCATAACCCACATGTACTGCCTGTGCTTTCCAGCACCAAAAGATTTATTGTACTGATTATTTTCTTGGGGATCTTGATTCTTTTGGGTTTTGGGGTTTTTATTTTAAATTGAACTTTCATTTTACTCAAAAGGTTTTGATTATTAGAAATGTGTGTAATGTAGCCATAAACTAGGGCATATAAAAATGGGTCTATATCAGTTAATTGAAAGCTTAATTGAGTGAATCACTATTTGTCAAACCCAATTAAGTGAAAGCTCATTTAAGTGAATGATCATTTAAACTAAAACTTTCTTAGGGAAAAACTTGTTGCCTACACACGGACCATAACAAACAAAATTTATAACTCTGCAAAGTAGGGGGCTGTGCCCCCATACCCCCCAATGTGGGGGTCTGCAACCTCCCGAGTAAGTATACCAGCTCCAAGATCGCACTACAGTGGGGAAATGGGCAAGTTCCTGATAATGGCCAACCATGTCCTTTCCCTAGGAAAGAAATTTGCTTAAACGATCATTTGCTTGAGCGTTCACTTAAGTAATTTCGACAAATAGAGAATCACTCAATTAAGCTTTTGATTAACTGATATAGACCCTGTAAAAACAGGCACATAACATTTCTGTGAATTTGTGACTATGATGTGAAATCAATGTAATCGTAGCTACAAAACTGTTGATGTGTAAATATTTCTGATTATTAAATAATAATATTTAGAATTAAAGAAAATATATTGGTGTGAAAAAAAGTTTTGTCCCTTCACCCTCAACAATTCATTTACTAAGTACAGAAACTGAAATTCTGTTACTTCAATGATAAGAATAAATATTTTTTTTTCTTGTCAAAGGGTAGTTCCTTTATTCTGGGATAATGACATAACACTGACAATATATTAAGTGAGCAGGCATGTTAGGGTAGATAACATCTCTTTAGGCAGTTTAGATGCTTCTTGTTACTCTGCAGAAGAAGAATTCTTCAGCAGTGTCGACATCGTTGCCTGGGAAATATAGGTTGTAATTTTACATATAGATTTGTGATTAAGTTTATGAAACTATCAGAACTTTAACACTGTTAACTTGAGAGGGTTAATGAGGATGAAAACACTACTAAAGTGGTTTTGAACATTATAGCTACTCCTACTTTTGTTTTTCTTTTTCGTGTTTTCTCTAAGGATATTACAACTGGAGGGAGAGGGGGTGATTTCTTCATCTTTTTTGTCTTGTTTTAGCTACGTTTCAGTCATAGCTGCTACAGATAAAGAAGGGACGACTCTGCAGGTATGTAATTCTGGTATTTTACTGCAAATGCTTCTAAGGTTTATGTGGCAGTGGGAGGGTTGAAAGGCTTAGCGGGGATGGAAGAGCTGTCTATCAGGTTAGTTGGACCTGGTTTGGGGTGGATATCCCCACATAATTTTAGAGTTGTGACTCTGTACAGGTAGTGAGAGAGTATTTTATATTTGGATTTAGGCCTATAGCTTCTCGGTATCTCACCAGTTTAGTATAATGCTTGCAGTGCTGACCTTAGTGCACCAATAGTTAGTCAATCTACCTCTTCCATTTTATTCTCTCAAGGTAGGTACCTATGTCAAAACGAAAAATGTTCAATCAATATCAGGCAGGTACTCCAGGTACTCCGACCATCAATCCATCAACCAAAAAAAGCAAGCAAAGCAAAAAAATCAATAAAAATATATTTTATACTTGAACAGCAAAAAACTTGAACAGCAAAAAACTTTAAAAACTTGGAGTACCTACCTCTTCCATTTTATCTTCATCATGAACAAGACCGTAAAATCTTTAACACTCATCCACAAGTGGTAGCTGATCTCTGCCACTTGGTGAGTAAAATCAGATCTGTTATTGGGAAAGGAGCAATACCTCAAATTTGAAGGTGCTGATTGTAATGCCAATAACTTCAGTCAGTATTAAATCACTCCAGTGGATGCTGGAGATCAAAGCCATCTGAAGCTAAGACAAGATAATACTCTGCAAGCAACAACAATGCAGACTTTACATCCTTAGATGAGGTAGTCTTTAGGCTTCCTCTCTGTCTTCATATCCTGTCAATGAAAATTACACACAGGAGAGCTGACTAGACAAATCCTTGTTGAAGATCTGTGTGAATGCATTTGACTTAATGCTAAGAAAGCAGAAAAGATTCTCATTCCTTAAACAGAGAAATTGAATAATATGCAGCAGTGCCCTTGTGAACTCATACTGTTGTAATTCTTCCCATGATATTCTAGAGCACAAACAAGATACCTTCTCCAGGTCCACAAAGGAGAAGTGGGCAGTGCTAGCAAACTCACATGACCCCTATGTAAGGACATGGATAAAAAGGAGTCTGCATTGTTCACTCTGTGTTGAAGGGTTGACTTTTGGACAATATATTCTTCGTACATTGACATATGTTTTGCCATCAAGGTTAAGGAGTGTAATCCCTCTATAACTAGAAGATACTTTCCCAAACACCTTCTGAAAATAGGGAGCATTACTTCAGTTTGTCATTCCAGAGAAACTATCACTGTCTTTCTTGCAGTGTTAGATGTGTTTCTAACCACAGTACTACAACAACATCCAATACTTTCCACATTTCCTGAGGGTTCTTACCCATTCCAGCAGCCTTATCACAGTGAAATCATTTAACTACTAAAGTGACCTTGTCTAACAAATTGACCCTAGTTCCACAATCTGTTCTATCACTACCTCTTCAGAGAAGGCCTATTACATTCAATAGCTACTACTCACTGTGTTCTTTCTACCTCTCAACAATATCACTAGGCAAGAACAACAATTTTCTACTATTGTTTAGAACAGCCTGGGCAATAACCTACTGTCAATCAGTTGCCAGATAAGTTTCTGGAATCTATTTGAGTCCTTGCAAAAGGTCATTGCTAAAGTCTAAAACAAATTCATCCTGCATGTGGGCCTTCTCTTTGGTGACTACTGCAGCTACCATCTTTCTCAGTTGTTGGTACTTATGAGCTAAATCCAAGTATCTGACAAATGGGATTTCACAGACTCTTTTTCATTTTATTTGTCAGCTTCCATCTTTGATGGCATCCACCAGTACATCCTAGAGTTACTGGTAATAAGAACCACCTTTATCAGGTTCCTATTAGATGACCGAAGACACATTCTTTTGAATGCATCTTGGTTGAACTTGAAAAGACAAAAAGGCAAAATGACAAAGCAGCATATAAGCAAATTCTTTCCCTGGGAAAGAAATCACTTGGCCGCGTCTGTTACTTTGCTGTTTTTGTCACTGTAGTGCAGTCTCGGAGTTGGCATATTTAAGTAGGGGGTGTGGGGGGTGAAGGTCCCCACTTTATTCTATGTTTTAAGTGTAGTTTTTTTTTTTTTTTTTGGAACAGCAATTTTTTCCCTTGAAAAAAAATCGCTGTTCTAAGCATTCGAGTTTGTAAGCTTTTGCTTACATGGGGTCGATAAATCATTGTTCGCTTTTCTAAGCATTCGATGATGTAATATAGACCCCATTTATCTAATGCTTGTTGCTGCTTCCTCAATTATTGAGGCCATGAAGGGTATCCATTCTACCTCCACATCAACATCCTCTGTAAGTACATGAGAAAAGCTTTGCTGGAGAGAGGAGTTGACGTTATCCCACACTGCAGCATGTGGCAGACCTTTCTAGGATACCCTCACTTCACTTTAGAGATTCTCCAATATGTTCTTCTGTAACCTCATCTGTGTGACCCAAATCATTGCATATGGAAATTATTTCACAGCTTAGCATCTCTTTTTACTTGAGTGTCCAAAATATATGGCATCGGGCCTGATAATATGAGTGCAAGGTTGGCCACTGATCTTTGGTCCGAGTTGGCCTGGTTCCAAATATAATTAGAACCATCTTTTTGTTTGGTCATAACTTTCATTATGGGTAATCATAACTAGCAAATAAGTCCAGCAATAATTATTCTGTACTTGGGCTTAGGATCAGGCAAAACATTTTTCCTAATACCCCCCATGTGTTCCCACCATTGCCAATAATATGTAGACATAAAGAATCCAAAGCTGGCAATCATACACAATGTCCACAGCCTCTAAGAAGGCTGAATGCTCTGAAAAAACAAGCGACAGGGTTTTCATTTCTGAAACGTGCAATTGCTTTGTGTTGACTCTATAATTTACTAGCCAAAACTTCAAATGAATGGTACCTTTGAAGGGCTTTCAAATATCTCTTCATCCACCAAGGTCAGGCCTTGAGTGTCCAATGCAAGGGAAAGACCATTTTCACTTGATAAATCTGTTTCTAGAACCAGTGCAGTGTCTGTCTTAGATAAACCAAACTAATCTACCTTGCAGCTTTCACCATAACCAACATATTTCATGCTTGGCTACTACAAAAAAGACAGCTACAAAAAGGAATCACAAAACTTAAATACAGGATCCCTTAAGGCAGCAAGACCAGGTAATATACTGGTCACAGGTGACTTCATTGTAAGACAAACAGATGCTCCACTCTCCAGGCTGAACAAAGACAGAATGACTATTAACTGCCTTTCAGGAGCCAGTATGTCCAAAATGTCAATAGGAGCCACAAGTCCCTTTACTTCAGGTACACATATGATCTGGGCACTGGGCACATCTGAGTGAATGACTTGAGATGCTCCTGCTTGGATTGCATGAAGAGGGACATAATGGATCTCTCAGAATGCATCTGAAATAGGTATGGATCTACTACTTCGTAGTATCCTACCATCACCAAGAATGTTCCTTCAGTGCAAACAAAAGATAATTGACTTTAATTATTTATTTTATTATAGCTACTTGTGTCATTCTAGAGATATCCAACATATATTAGCCTAAAAATTAACAAGGTAATTAGGGATTGTGTACATTCATTGACAACAAACTGTCCTTTGACCTACATGTGACCATTGTTCGGAGATCCTTTAATATAGCCAAACTGCTCACCAAGGCTATATCTTCTAGATCCAAGGAAGTTATCAAGCCAATAATAAAGTATAATGCCCCACTTGACATGTACTTATTCCAACACATGAGCTTTCCTGACTGCTTTATTATGCTCTCACTCATTTCTGTATTCTATTGGCTTCTGAGAGGGGAGCTCTGCCTATCCTATAGACCCTCAAAGGGATTTAGCCCTTTACAACCTTATATATATATATATATATATATATATATATATATATATATATATATATATATATATATATATATATATATATATATATATATATCTGTATGCATGTATGTGTATATATATATATATATATATATATATATATATATATATATATACATACACATTAATAACAACCTAAAACACACACTCAAGAGATCTAAACTTTCACTGAAAGATAAATGAGACCTTCTAGCATTATATTTATCTGTCACATAGAATACCTGTCTTATGGAATATACTCCATTTACAATTAAAGCAAAATATCTCCCTGACAGTTTTTAAGCACAACCTGGATGACTGTATGGGAAATCACAAGCAAACATTTGACCTGAACCCTAAAACCCTCATTGAAAGGGGTTGAAACTGCATATAAAGTACATCAGTCCATTGGGGGTCTGATATTAATTTATGCTTTGGAAAAATCAAATTGGGATTCTGTGGCTGGGCTTCACAATCCACCTTATATTGACCTATGAATCTATGAAATACTGTATTACTACTGTATTACTGGGAGGGTGCCTGGTATAGGCATGTTTTTCATCCTGCCTGGATACTAGATAGATGCACTATACTGTGCCAGACTTCCTTTGGCATCCCACTTCATATATGTCTTAGAGAACAACTGAGATAAAAGCTGGAATTGTACACTGTAATATTTTTGTTTTCAGTATACAGATATAGATTGTGTGTTTTTCCACTGTTTTTCAGTGGCTTGCATAGTGGGCTGACATCCAGAGCATCCCTAAAGTTACAGGTTTGATTGATCACAGCAGGCACTAAATTTGTATTAGAGAGAGGAAGACGATGGTTACACATCAGTATTTACATATGAAGGCTGCACTGTTGAGCCACACTGTACTGATTATACTTAGATATATGTTCCATAGATAATGAATTACACTGTAGTAAGTGTGGGTGCTGGATCAGTTTGAACTAACTAATTTTCCAGTCAGAGAGGATCTACAACTGAATGGTCTTGTATTAGAGCAGCTGTTTAAATGATCAAATGGAGCCATGCAGTTTTCTGTAATGCTGTTAGAGCAAGATAAACTGTTGTACCTCTGAAATGCAGGGGTCTAGGTGTGGCTCATGTAGTTAGGACCAGCATTTGGTGGGACATAATACAAAAGGCAGTCCTTAATTAATGCCAGCACTGTTTCTCTATAATAACTACTAAAGCCTTTAAAGGCATGGTGCACATTAAAGGCAGTCCTTAATTAATGCCAGCACTGTTTCTCTATAATAACTACTAAAGCCTTTAAAGGCATGGTGCACATTAAAGGCAGTCCTTAATTAATGCCAGCACTGTTTCTCTATAATAACTACTAAAGCCTTTAAAGGCGTGGTGCACATTAAAGGCAGTCCTTAATTAATGCCAGCACTGTTTCTCTATAATAACTACTAAAGCCTTTAAAGGCGTGGTGCACATTAAAGGCAGTCCTTAATTAATGCCAGCACTGTTTCTCTATAATAACTACTAAAGCCTTTAAAGGCATGGTGCACATTAAAGGCAGTCCTTAATTAATGCCAGCACTGTTTCTCTATAATAACTACTAAAGCCTTTAAAGGCGTGGTGCACATTAAAGGCAGTCCTTAATTAATGCCAGCACTGTTTCTCTATAATAACTACTAAAGCCTTTAAAGGCGTGGTGCACATTAAAGGCAGTCCTTAATTAATGCCAGCACTGTTTCTCTATAATAACTACTAAAGCCTTTAAAGGCGTGGTGCACATTAAAGGCAGTCCTTAATTAATGCCAGCACTGTTTCTCTATAATAACTACTAAAGCCTTTAAAGGCGTGGTGCACATTAAAGGCAGTCCTTAATTAATGCCAGCACTGTTTCTCTATAATAACTACTAAAGCCTTTAAAGGCATGGTGCACATTAAAGGCAGTCCTTAATTAATGCCAGCACTGTTTCTCTATAATAACTACTAAAGCCTTTAAAGGCATGGTGCACATTAAAGGCAGTCCTTAATTAATGCCAGCACTGTTTCTCTATAATAACTACTAAAGCCTTTAAAGGCATGGTGCACATTAAAGGCAGTCCTTAATTAATGCCAGCACTGTTTCTCTATAATAACTACTAAAGCCTTTAAAGGCATGGTGCACATTAAAGGCAGTCCTTAATTAATGCCAGCACTGTTTCTCTATAATAACTACTAAAGCCTTTAAAGGCGTGGTGCACATTAAAGGCAGTCCTTAATTAATGCCAGCACTGTTTCTCTATAATAACTACTAAAGCCTTTAAAGGCGTGGTGCACATTAAAGGCAGTCCTTAATTAATGCCAGCACTGTTTCTCTATAATAACTACTAAAGCCTTTAAAGGCATGGTGCACATTAAAGGCAGTCCTTAATTAATGCCAGCACTGTTTCTCTATAATAACTACTAAAGCCTTTAAAGGCGTGGTGCACATTAAAGGCAGTCCTTAATTAATGCCAGCACTGTTTCTCTATAATAACTACTAAAGCCTTTAAAGGCATGGTGCACATTAAAGGCAGTCCTTAATTAATGCCAGCACTGTTTCTCTATAATAACTACTAAAGCCTTTAAAGGCATGGTGCACATTAAAGGCAGTCCTTAATTAATGCCAGCACTGTTTCTCTATAATAACTACTAAAGCCTTTAAAGGCATGGTGCACATTAAAGGCAGTCCTTAATTAATGCCAGCACTGTTTCTCTATAATAACTACTAAAGCCTTTAAAGGCATGGTGCACATTAAAGGCAGTCCTTAATTAATGCCAGCACTGTTTCTCTATAATAACTACTAAAGCCTTTAAAGGCATGGTGCACATTAAAGGCAGTCCTTAATTAATGCCAGCACTGTTTCTCTATAATAACTACTAAAGCCTTTAAAGGCGTGGTGCACATTAAAGGCAGTCCTTAATTAATGCCAGCACTGTTTCTCTATAATAACTACTAAAGCCTTTAAAGGCATGGTGCACATTAAAGGCAGTCCTTAATTAATGCCAGCACTGTTTCTCTATAATAACTACTAAAGCCTTTAAAGGCGTGGTGCACATTAAAGGCAGTCCTTAATTAATGCCAGCACTGTTTCTCTATAATAACTACTAAAGCCTTTAAAGGCGTGGTGCACATTAAAGGCAGTCCTTAATTAATGCCAGCACTGTTTCTCTATAATAACTACTAAAGCCTTTAAAGGCGTGGTGCACATTAAAGGCAGTCCTTAATTAATGCCAGCACTGTTTCTCTATAATAACTACTAAAGCCTTTAAAGGCATGGTGCACATTAAAGGCAGTCCTTAATTAATGCCAGCACTGTTTCTCTATAATAACTACTAAAGCCTTTAAAGGCGTGGTGCACATTAAAGGCAGTCCTTAATTAATGCCAGCACTGTTTCTCTATAATAACTACTAAAGCCTTTAAAGGCATGGTGCACATTAAAGGCAGTCCTTAATTAATGCCAGCACTGTTTCTCTATAATAACTACTAAAGCCTTTAAAGGCATGGTGCACATTAAAGGCAGTCCTTAATTAATGCCAGCACTGTTTCTCTATAATAACTACTAAAGCCTTTAAAGGCATGGTGCACATTAAAGGCAGTCCTTAATTAATGCCAGCACTGTTTCTCTATAATAACTACTAAAGCCTTTAAAGGCATGGTGCACATTAAAGGCAGTCCTTAATTAATGCCAGCACTGTTTCTCTATAATAACTACTAAAGCCTTTAAAGGCGTGGTGCACATTAAAGGCAGTCCTTAATTAATGCCAGCACTGTTTCTCTATAATAACTACTAAAGCCTTTAAAGGCGTGGTGCACATTAAAGGCAGTCCTTAATTAATGCCAGCACTGTTTCTCTATAATAACTACTAAAGCCTTTAAAGGCATGGTGCACATTAAAGGCAGTCCTTAATTAATGCCAGCACTGTTTCTCTATAATAACTACTAAAGCCTTTAAAGGCATGGTGCACATTAAAGGCAGTCCTTAATTAATGCCAGCACTGTTTCTCTATAATAACTACTAAAGCCTTTAAAGGCATGGTGCACATTAAAGGCAGTCCTTAATTAATGCCAGCACTGTTTCTCTATAATAACTACTAAAGCCTTTAAAGGCGTGGTGCACATTAAAGGCAGTCCTTAATTAATGCCAGCACTGTTTCTCTATAATAACTACTAAAGCCTTTAAAGGCGTGGTGCACATTAAAGGCAGTCCTTAATTAATGCCAGCACTGTTTCTCTATAATAACTACTAAAGCCTTTAAAGGCATGGTGCACATTAAAGGCAGTCCTTAATTAATGCCAGCACTGTTTCTCTATAATAACTACTAAAGCCTTTAAAGGCGTGGTGCACATTAAAGGCAGTCCTTAATTAATGCCAGCACTGTTTCTCTATAATAACTACTAAAGCCTTTAAAGGCATGGTGCACATTAAAGGCAGTCCTTAATTAATGCCAGCACTGTTTCTCTATAATAACTACTAAAGCCTTTAAAGGCATGGTGCACATTAAAGGCAGTCCTTAATTAATGCCAGCACTGTTTCTCTATAATAACTACTAAAGCCTTTAAAGGCATGGTGCACATTAAAGGCAGTCCTTAATTAATGCCAGCACTGTTTCTCTATAATAACTACTAAAGCCTTTAAAGGCGTGGTGCACATTAAAGGCAGTCCTTAATTAATGCCAGCACTGTTTCTCTATAATAACTACTAAAGCCTTTAAAGGCGTGGTGCACATTAAAGGCAGTCCTTAATTAATGCCAGCACTGTTTCTCTATAATAACTACTAAAGCCTTTAAAGGCGTGGTGCACATTAAAGGCAGTCCTTAATTAATGCCAGCACTGTTTCTCTATAATAACTACTAAAGCCTTTAAAGGCGTGGTGCACATTAAAGGCAGTCCTTAATTAATGCCAGCACTGTTTCTCTATAATAACTACTAAAGCCTTTAAAGGCATGGTGCACATTAAAGGCAGTCCTTAATTAATGCCAGCACTGTTTCTCTATAATAACTACTAAAGCCTTTAAAGGCGTGGTGCACATTAAAGGCAGTCCTTAATTAATGCCAGCACTGTTTCTCTATAATAACTACTAAAGCCTTTAAAGGCGTGGTGCACATTAAAGGCAGTCCTTAATTAATGCCAGCACTGTTTCTCTATAATAACTACTAAAGCCTTTAAAGGCGTGGTGCACATTAAAGGCAGTCCTTAATTAATGCCAGCACTGTTTCTCTATAATAACTACTAAAGCCTTTAAAGGCATGGTGCACATTAAAGGCAGTCCTTAATTAATGCCAGCACTGTTTCTCTATAATAACTACTAAAGCCTTTAAAGGCATGGTGCACATTAAAGGCAGTCCTTAATTAATGCCAGCACTGTTTCTCTATAATAACTACTAAAGCCTTTAAAGGCATGGTGCACATTAAAGGCAGTCCTTAATTAATGCCAGCACTGTTTCTCTATAATAACTACTAAAGCCTTTAAAGGCATGGTGCACATTAAAGGCAGTCCTTAATTAATGCCAGCACTGTTTCTCTATAATAACTACTAAAGCCTTTAAAGGCGTGGTGCACATTAAAGGCAGTCCTTAATTAATGCCAGCACTGTTTCTCTATAATAACTACTAAAGCCTTTAAAGGCATGGTGCACATTAAAGGCAGTCCTTAATTAATGCCAGCACTGTTTCTCTATAATAACTACTAAAGCCTTTAAAGGCATGGTGCACATTAAAGGCAGTCCTTAATTAATGCCAGCACTGTTTCTCTATAATAACTACTAAAGCCTTTAAAGGCGTGGTGCACATTAAAGGCAGTCCTTAATTAATGCCAGCACTGTTTCTCTATAATAACTACTAAAGCCTTTAAAGGCGTGGTGCACATTAAAGGCAGTCCTTAATTAATGCCAGCACTGTTTCTCTATAATAACTACTAAAGCCTTTAAAGGCATGGTGCACATTAAAGGCAGTCCTTAATTAATGCCAGCACTGTTTCTCTATAATAACTACTAAAGCCTTTAAAGGCATGGTGCACATTAAAGGCAGTCCTTAATTAATGCCAGCACTGTTTCTCTATAATAACTACTAAAGCCTTTAAAGGCGTGGTGCACATTAAAGGCAGTCCTTAATTAATGCCAGCACTGTTTCTCTATAATAACTACTAAAGCCTTTAAAGGCGTGGTGCACATTAAAGGCAGTCCTTAATTAATGCCAGCACTGTTTCTCTATAATAACTACTAAAGCCTTTAAAGGCATGGTGCACATTAAAGGCAGTCCTTAATTAATGCCAGCACTGTTTCTCTATAATAACTACTAAAGCCTTTAAAGGCGTGGTGCACATTAAAGGCAGTCCTTAATTAATGCCAGCACTGTTTCTCTATAATAACTACTAAAGCCTTTAAAGGCATGGTGCACATTAAAGGCAGTCCTTAATTAATGCCAGCACTGTTTCTCTATAATAACTACTAAAGCCTTTAAAGGCATGGTGCACATTAAAGGCAGTCCTTAATTAATGCCAGCACTGTTTCTCTATAATAACTACTAAAGCCTTTAAAGGCATGGTGCACATTAAAGGCAGTCCTTAATTAATGCCAGCACTGTTTCTCTATAATAACTACTAAAGCCTTTAAAGGCATGGTGCACATTAAAGGCAGTCCTTAATTAATGCCAGCACTGTTTCTCTATAATAACTACTAAAGCCTTTAAAGGCGTGGTGCACATTAAAGGCAGTCCTTAATTAATGCCAGCACTGTTTCTCTATAATAACTACTAAAGCCTTTAAAGGCATGGTGCACATTAAAGGCAGTCCTTAATTAATGCCAGCACTGTTTCTCTATAATAACTACTAAAGCCTTTAAAGGCATGGTGCACATTAAAGGCAGTCCTTAATTAATGCCAGCACTGTTTCTCTATAATAACTACTAAAGCCTTTAAAGGCATGGTGCACATTAAAGGCAGTCCTTAATTAATGCCAGCACTGTTTCTCTATAATAACTACTAAAGCCTTTAAAGGCGTGGTGCACATTAAAGGCAGTCCTTAATTAATGCCAGCACTGTTTCTCTATAATAACTACTAAAGCCTTTAAAGGCATGGTGCACATTAAAGGCAGTCCTTAATTAATGCCAGCACTGTTTCTCTATAATAACTACTAAAGCCTTTAAAGGCGTGGTGCACATTAAAGGCAGTCCTTAATTAATGCCAGCACTGTTTCTCTATAATAACTACTAAAGCCTTTAAAGGCATGGTGCACATTAAAGGCAGTCCTTAATTAATGCCAGCACTGTTTCTCTATAATAACTACTAAAGCCTTTAAAGGCGTGGTGCACATTAAAGGCAGTCCTTAATTAATGCCAGCACTGTTTCTCTATAATAACTACTAAAGCCTTTAAAGGCATGGTGCACATTAAAGGCAGTCCTTAATTAATGCCAGCACTGTTTCTCTATAATAACTACTAAAGCCTTTAAAGGCATGGTGCACATTAAAGGCAGTCCTTAATTAATGCCAGCACTGTTTCTCTATAATAACTACTAAAGCCTTTAAAGGCGTGGTGCACATTAAAGGCAGTCCTTAATTAATGCCAGCACTGTTTCTCTATAATAACTACTAAAGCCTTTAAAGGCGTGGTGCACATTAAAGGCAGTCCTTAATTAATGCCAGCACTGTTTCTCTATAATAACTACTAAAGCCTTTAAAGGCATGGTGCACATTAAAGGCAGTCCTTAATTAATGCCAGCACTGTTTCTCTATAATAACTACTAAAGCCTTTAAAGGCATGGTGCACATTAAAGGCAGTCCTTAATTAATGCCAGCACTGTTTCTCTATAATAACTACTAAAGCCTTTAAAGGCATGGTGCACATTTAAAATCAACTTCTTGCTTCAGATGCATTTTGTGTGAACACCTATAATGAGAATTGTTTATAATACCCCAGGACACAGACACCATATTAAACACTGTTATTCTAGTGTTTCACCTGAGTGTGGCCTTTTCTTTTTATTTGCTTCACTATTCAGTCCTTTTGCTGCTTGTACTCCTTTTGGCTACCAGTACTTCTCTGGGGCTACTGGCTGAATACCATTATCACATACAGTCCACATTGTCATACATTCAGAAGGTTCTTATTACAACCAAATGATATCATCAAGAATCTCAAATGCATCTCCCTAGTGAGAGACTAGCATTTCAGCCTCTGGGCAACTCTGCCATTAGGATCTGAGTGGTCCTGGGATGACATACAATTGTTCTTCTATTGCTCATTTTGGATTACAACTATTTGTTTCCTCACCACTTTTCACTTCTGGAGTTTGAGGAGTTGTGAAGCTGAGTTCTGCCTAATCTGGCCACCTGCGAGCATCTGCATGAGTCCTGCCATTTTTAAGTATTTTTTTGTCTGCATCCTGGGTATAATACCATCTATATTATCTACTAATTGGAATCTTACCTGATTTATATGACTATCTGGATTAAACATCCTTCAATATTTTCCATAATCTTACTTTTTTCTCTAGCGTTTTCTAGGTTTTCAGTTTTAGTTTCATTAGCTCTCTGATAATCATTGGACTGTATCATTCTTTTGAACTTCATATTTTCATTTAATTGTATTTATTTTGTTCAGGAGTTGAGTTCTTTGTTCATTTGCTTGGACATTCACAATTGCTTTTCATGTTGAGTTGTTTTTAGTAGTTATCTTTTTATATGATTCTACATTTATGAATCATTCCCTCCTATTAACTGGATATTACAGCCTGCACTGAGACCTTTTGTATTGTTATTCTCAGTTGGGCCTGTAGTTTTAATCTATTTTTTAGAGACTTTACTTTCAGATGGGGGGACAAGAATTTTTGTTATACAACATTAATGTTGTTTAATTTCTAATGTTTTCTTTTTAGAGCTTAGTTTTCTGTCCCTGCATGTCTGTTTTACTCATAGTGTCTACTGTTTTTAAACTATTCCTATTAAAATCCGCAGTTTTTCTATTTTTTCTACCAGCATTTCTTTGTTTTAATGTTGTATTATAATGTTTGAACTAGTTTATACTATAGAAGAGTTATTGTCTCTGCAGTCCTTCTCTCCTAAGCAGGTTAGGCAAGTATTCCAACTTGTACCAAGTTAGGCATTGCCAAGAGACAAGGGTACAACTATAGCTACTGCAGGTGTTGATCAGCCTAGAGCTCTGAAGTTTTGCTGATATTTTATCATTGTTCTTTCTCGGGGATGAAACATGGTTTGTATACTCTATAATGTACCCATTAACTCTCATATCATCTTGAAAAGATAGCTAAGGATGTTTCTTGTGTGCTTTACCTTAATAGTAGAAATGCCCAACACAGGACTGGCATGTTATGTGACTTGCTGCATGATGGTGATTTGGCATATTAGCCATAGACAGCGGTCCAACAGTCAATCGGAGGGTGAAGGAACTTCTGGTGAGAGACCTGGTTTAATGGTTGGAACTTTGGACTCAAATGATTTTGGTAAAGGAATACCTTCTTGCTTTAGATCTCTGCAAAGTGAAGATCAGAATTTAGCGCCTAATCAGCGGATGGAAGTTTTAAATGGAGCGAGACCAAAGCAGAACTTTCAAGCTGATAGAGCGTTCAGTGAAGCGGTATCAAATAATAAACAGCCAGGTACTGTGCAAAAAGACACTTATAACAAGCAGATGGACTTTAATTCTGTTTTAAAAGCGCAGTATTGTTTTAATGTTAAAAAACTGCCTAATAACAAAGATGCTGAATTGAATTGTACTTTTAAACAAAATATGGATAACTTTGACGAAATGTTGTTTAAATTTAAAAACTTGGAACTAGAGAACGCTTATCTTAATGAGTGTATAAGTTTAAATATAGTCCCTAAGGGGCTAAGAATATGTAAGTACCCCAATAAGGTTAAAGTAGGGTCAGATTTCCATCATGAATTACTGAATATTTTCAATAATTGTGGCCTTGAAATTTTAAAAGCTATTGTAAAGGAGAATTTAAGGGAGATGGAGGGGCTTAATTTACAGCTTGATGTTTTGAACAAAGCTATTATTAATGACCTCCTTTTTTCTATGGATGAAAATCAAAAGAAATATCAGTTAATGTTGAAAAATATAGAGAGAAGTTTAGCTAATGTCTTTGATAGAAAAAGTAAAAAGTTAGGGAGGGATATAGAGGAATACAAACATAAAACAAATTACCCCAACCCAAGAGGTGCTCACAATTATAGTAACAATAATAATAAAAAATTTAATTTTTTGTCTAACCATGAATTAGGGTTTGAAGAAACGGTACAAGGGGAGGACAACTTAGTATTAAGTGATGAACAGGAGTTCCCAGCCCTAAGAAGGTCTGAGCGCATTAGGAACTACCATCAAAGGAATTTTCAAAAAAACTTCCAGGAGGGGGGGGGGCAAATCAACGTACCCAGTTCAGGATCTACAATCGGAACAATCAGAAGTGGTAGTTGAAAAGGAAGAAGGGGTAAGAGTTGAGCCCCAGGATGTTTGGTTGAATAAGGAAGGTATTGTTTGTAGAATGAATGGTTATAATATATACAATTATAGTACTCTGGAAGTCAATGAAGCCTTTTTTTCGCTTTTTATGAAAGGCTTGAAATTTGTGCCAAATAAAAAGGCGGATATTAGTAAGGTCTTGATTGATCTAAAATTGTTTATTCGGAAGAAAAATTTTGAGCTTATGTACCAGGAGTATGAGGGTAATCAATTAGGTACTGGACTTAATGGATTAAGGAAAAGAAGTACTTATAACCCTCCGATCAACCAACAGTTAAAAAATTTTGAAACCTTTATAGAGAAAAAAATCAGAAAAGAACTATCAAATAGAAGGGTAGCCCCTAACCTCACAAAAGATGAAAATAAGCTATTACAGCAACTTGTGTGTGATAAAAGTATTAGGATTTCAAAACCAGATAAGGGAGGGGGTATGGTCATGATGGACCAAACATTTTATGAAATAAAAATGTTGGAATTATTGAAGAATGAAGATAGATATTGCAGGTGTTCTCTGAATGAGATTAATAAAGGGAACCAAAAAGTGGGGTTGGTGCTTAATGACCTGCTCCTTGAGGGATCCATCGATGTTAGTACTTTTAGATTTTTGTCAGTGGATAGACCAAAAGTCCCTGTGATATTTGGAGTGGTAAAAGTCCATAAAAATGTTTTGAATCCACCAATGAGACCGATTGTGGCCTCAGAAGGATCAGTTACCGCCCCAATAGCAAAGTGGCTAGATGTTAAGCTTAAAGAGATCTTGAAAGAAGGACCAGGGATTGTTAAGGATTCCTGGGACCTATTAAGGAACTTGAAAAAGGAACTATTTGACGAAAACATAATTTTTATAACCTTAGATATAATTGATTTATTTTCATCTATACCACATAAAGAAGGTATGGAACTTTTTGAGGAAGCCCTGATTGAATATGGAAAATTTAATCAAAATGATTTTCGGTTGATTCTCACGTTGATGGATTTAGTTTTGACTAATAATTTTATATATTACGAAGGTGACTTTTTTAGACAGATCCAGGGAGTTGCTATGGGTGCACGATGTGCACCCACTTATGCTAATATTATTCTGAATGTATGGGAGCAGAAGTTTGTCCTTAATTCAAGGTTTAAAAAGTATTGGAAACTATATAAGCGTTACCTGGACGATATATGTCTGTTATGGACTGGTTCTGAGGCAGATTTTATAGCTTTCTTAGATTATCTATCTAGTACTACCAGCTTCCTTTCCTTTACTTCTAATATGAATAAAGAAAGTTTACAATATCTTGACATTTATGTTGGGAAGGAGAATGGTCAGTTTTTTTCAAAGGTTTTCAGAAAAGATAATTACTCTAATTCTTATTTAGCTTATACCAGTGCCCATCCGCACCACCAGAAAAAAGGAATAATAAAGGGGCAGTATGTGAGGGGTAGCAGAATGTCCTCTAAAAATAGAGACTTCAAAGAAGAATGTGATAAATTACATGCTATGTTTTTAGAGAGAGGCTACCCCGAGGCCCTAATAATGGAAGTTGAAAAAGAGGTGGTGCATGGTAGACAACAGAAATACCACCCAATTTTAGGGATGGATGAACAAATGAAGGAAGTGAGACTATTAGAAGAATTTGATGGTTTAAATAATTTTGTGATGGACTATAATGGTGAAGCAAAATATATTTTTAACCTTATCAAAACAGAATGGCAGAAGTTTGGGGAGCTGTCTGATTTGAATAGCCTTTTTGAAAACCCATTGAAATGTACTTATAGGAAGGGTAAGAATCTGAAAAATTATTTTGAGACAAAGGGCAGAGGGAAAATGAGTAAAAAGAGCAGAATTGGAACATTTAAATGTGGAAGCTGCCCACAATGCCCCTATATATATGCCCGTGATGCAGTCCATATTCAGAGTAGGGACTTCCTGGTTAGGAGCACTGATTACTAAATTGCCATACAAGTGGTATCATATATTTAAGCATTTGTAAAAAATGCCAAGCTTTTTATGTTGGTAAATCCGAACGTAAATTGAAAAATCGGATTTATGAGCATTATTATGACATTAAAAGAGGTTGTATGAATAATGGTCTGTTTCGACATAAAATGAAATGCTTGGAAGCAGAGTTTTATTTTTATGTATTAGAAGTAGTTAAGAAGGACATTCGGGGCGGAAATTGGGAAGATACCATTGAATATAAAGAATTGCTATGGCAACTTCAGCTGGAATCGTATAATGAATCAGGTCTCAATAATATAGTTTCCCTAGCCCCAGTATTGAAACTGAGGGCAGCTAAGCTTTGAGCAGTATGTCTCTTCTCAAATCAAATGATAAAGCTACGAAAAAGCTCTTAGTTGATTTTTAGTTTTGTTATTAAGTAGTTCTCTATTTTTGAGTGGCAAAATTTAATTATGTTATTAAGAAACAAAATTATAAGTAAGCAGTTTATGAGGAATTAAGCTAGACAAAATCAATTTGAACTTTTAAAATGTCATAGTAGTGGAAATGTGCAATAGTTCGAAATGAACACTAGAGGGTGTAGGAGGTTAACCCAATTCAGCTAGATGAAGGCAGTTATTTAAAAGTATTTAAAAGTTTTTAATAATTATTTTTAACCTTTTAAGATTTTTTAAGTATGTGTTTTAACAATCATTATTGTAGTTCATTGGGAAATGTTTTATTAAACCTTAAAGGTACAATAAGTAGAGTTATTTAATATAAATTGATTTGTTAGTATTTGCTGTGATAGTAACAAGGAGTTTTCAAAGTTTGGTATCTTGCAAGTCTAGTAAGGCTGAACCTGAATGAAATAGGTGTGGTTAATTAACTGTTTAATTAAATTAATTGAAAGTGTATTTAAATAGAATGTAGTTTTGTATGAGTTGTAGTGCATCTGAAGAAGTGTCCTAAACGAAAACGCAGGTGTGGAGACATAGCGTTTGTGCTTTCAACAGTCTTGGATTTTGTGTGCTGAACAGCTTCTGTATTTATTCTTTGTGTTTGTGCTTTCAACAGTTTGGACTTTGTGTGCTGAATAGCTTCTGGATTTTTTTCTGTGCCAGCCGGAACTGTGGTAATAAAATTCTACATTTTATTCAACAAGGTTGGTGTAGCCTTTCTCCTCTGGTGCTTATTTATCCAGTAGCTAAGGATGTTTCTTGTGTGCTTTACCTTAATAGTAGAAATGCCCAACACAAGACTGGCATGTTATGTGACTTGCTGCATGATGGTGATTTGGCATATTGCTTTTCCTAACAGAAATATGACTTGATGAGGATTTTATCACATCCTTGTCCCTTTCTGCACCTATGGTTCATGATTATACAGCACCCAAGATTAAAATGCATATCAGTGTTGAGATTGCCATTATATCCTGTTCACTCATTGAGTTAAAGCAAATCAAAATTGGATTCATCATGTCGCTTGAATATACCATGGACACTGGACCAACTGATGGGTGCCTCTTCTTCACTTACTGCCTGTCCAGAAGTGTGAGTAATTTCTTTCAAGAATTCACAGACTTTTTTCATTTTCATAGTTCTTGTGTTCCTTTAGTGGTTAATAATTGATGGTTTCAGTATCACTGTTGATAAGTTTATAATTCTTTTAAAATAATTCCTTTCTATTATAATGGCATTTTGGTTTGATTAGATGGTTACTGTTGTAACTTATACATTCAGCCATACACTAGACTACGTTGTTCAACTTGATGCAGCGATGTAAACCTTTGTAGGACAGCCTGTTACCTCTGTTACTCTTGCTGTTGGATCATTCAGTTTTTGATTGTTTATCTCCCGATCAATGCACATGATTTTGCTTGTATGCTGTGCTACAGATCTGGCTCAGTCACTACTGAGATGTTCACTCTTGCACTTTGTGATCACCTTCATGATGGCAGCACCTCTGGTCTTGATGAGTTTATAATTAGGCTCTCACCTTCTCACTTGATGATGTGGCCACATGATATGCACATCCTGTCTGACTTATTCTTCTGGACCATGGTATGAGTTAGAGCTCTGACAGCTTAGGAGGTAAGGATGAAGATTGGACTATAATTGGTGCTTCTCATGTCTGCTTGTGAACAAACTTGCCTGTGTTTCCACTTTCTGGGATAACAGCCAAAGATCACCAAGAACAAATATGAATCCTTCTTGTGTTTAATATCTGTACTGGCAAACTGTCTGACTGTTCTTTTTAGTGTGGTGTGGAGATTGTGCAGTGCAAATTGCCTTTCCAAATAGAATGTCCTGTCATAATAAGGTTGCAGACTGGCTGCTAATACTTTTGATGCCATACTTTTCCTCATGGGGTCACATACCCCACACTTCACCATTAAGGGCACTCTCAGAAATCCCAGGAGGGTGAGCCTTCCCTTTTACTGGTGTGAGTTTGCCACTCCTAACTATGAGGAATTTATCCTCATGCTCACCACTATGTATACCAAACCTGTGCACTAGATCCTTGCCTGAACAGGCTTGTTTGGCATTCATGGAGGTTCCAGATAAGGTATTTTACATGACTGCCATCATCTCTTTTGAACATGAAGTATTTTTTTTTTAAGATTTAAAGGAGGCCTTCATCAGAAACACTAAACTAGGTTCAGACACTCTGGATAACTAATGACCAATCTCCAGTGTTTTACTCAACAGTAAGAGTTTGGAGAAATTAGTGTACCTCCATTTGGAGTCTAATTTGTACTGGAGTCTTACTTGAGAGATAATGCCATTACTAATCTTTTATAGTCAGGCTTTTGGGAGAGACACACTACTGAGAAAGTTCTACCCAGAATCGTTAATGATGTCCTTATAGTGTGAGATCAGCATTGTTACTCCATTTTAGGGATTGTCAGTTTCTCCTCAGCTCTTGACACAATGGATCACTCTGTTCTTCTCGGCTGACTGGATCACTACTATAATTTTACTGCTGCTGTCCTGGACCGTTTGGTTCTACCTCTCTGATTACATCCAGAGAATAGTTTCAATAACTATTTTAACAACCTGCTACCCTCTTGATTGTGAAGCACCACAGAATTCCATTCTAGGTCCTCTTCTATTCTCGACATATATGTTGTTTCTGGGAGATATTATGTATTTGAGAGAATTACAATAGAAATTATATGTTGATGACACACAATGCTACCTCTCATTCCTTTTGGAGTTTGTCTCAGCTTTTAACCATCTTATTAGTGACTTTATTGACTTAAGAAGTAACCATGACTGAAGAGTCAGCAATCAGCTTAAACTTAATGCTACTTAGAAGATGGACAGGCTGTTAGCTTACAAATTTATGGCATATCACAGCTACACCATTACTCCTTGAACCCAATGAGGTTCATTTGAATATGTCCTGCTATAGTCTAATATTTCCTCTCTGTATTCACTGCAGAACTTGTATGGGTTTGTATGTACTGCATCTCAACAATTTTTATGCAATTTAATATACTCTCATCAACATGGTTTTGTTAAGGGGATGCATACTTTGATAATATGAAAACTACACACATATATATATATATAATATATATTATATTATATTATTATCAGTTTAATATTATTACTGACTTAGTAGTGGGGAGGGGAATGTTCTACCTAATTCCAAGCTAAACTAATGATAAATCATTTGACAGGTTGTGGTGGTATTGTCGATTTGCAGTATTGCAAAAATATCTCTTTCCATAATTTTTGATAAACATATAAAAATTGTTCTGCCAAGCTGTTCCAATGGTTATTAAAACTGAGGGTTCAAGTTTTGGGGGATATTTCCATTGCCAAATAAGTTAAAAATCAATGACCAAAGTCTCTTTTTTTAACCATTAAACCACTGGCTCTGGTAATTAGATGGAGAACAGAATGAGATGGTTTAGTATGAGTAAAAGGGATAACAAAGTGAATCTTGGAACAAGTAGAAATCTGATGCATCGACCATCAATCAAACCCATTTTATTACCCTTGGAAACCTTGTTAAACTGATCATACATGGGCACGCATCTCACCTTTACAGATCAAAGTAAACATATCTCCTACATTCACCCAAGCAGTTTTAAAGAAAAGTTAATTTTAGTTAGTGGCCTCTATCAAGTTATCTCAATTCCACTGTTTTTTCTTTCTCTTGCAGTGCAGAATTACCAAACTCACTTCCAGTAACATCCTCCAACAATTCATTAACCCTTTAACCATCAGCAACCTAACCTCACTCCACTCATATCCCCCCTTGTGCCCTGCCTATATTGTCACCTTCCACTTCAAACACCTAAAGCATATGGAAACAGGAGACCTCCTAAGTAATATTCAGAATCACTCACCTCAAGGCACAGCCAATCTAATTCCATGGTCTCCTTACCACTGCAGAGACCCCCTTGCACTCCCACTCATCTCTATCTATAATGCAGGTTCATAGGTAAGAACTAGGCTTGCTGCTCTTGTGGGCCATGTTTAGCCTAGCCAATTACCTTTAAAGATAAGAGTCAAATCCTGTGCGTTGTGCTTTGAGGCAAACATATTAACCATTACGAAAACAACAAATATCGAACTCTGCTAGGAAAATCCAAGGCACGTCAACCATGTAAACCATTAAAAGACTTTTTTATTAACCATTTTTAGCGCTTTCATCTCTAAAATGAGACTTCATCAGAAACAAACAAATCCCATTAATGAACATTTAAATACTACTTTGAATTGTGTTATCACACAATCAATCATGGATTTAAAGCTGTATATGCCCAAGCAAAAAATATTCATTAAAAACACACTGATGAATAAATATATTATATAAACAAATACATATATAAAAACAAAATATACATTATTTTATACTATGAAATTTCATACATTTTATTACACATTTTAAACATTTTAAACTAACAAGGCCATCGGGTCCTAATCTAATATAAATAAATTAAATATAATTATGCAGCAAACTTCTATCTTATTAATATCACTTCATCAAAACCTATCTGAAAAATATAACATAAATATTCCTTAAATATTAATAGTAATATACACACAAATATACAAAACACTTAAAAACTTTATTTATAAATACTTGTTTAGAAATTTTTGTTTAAAAATAATGTTGAATTCATATGTTAGCCCTTTCCGTTAACATAGGTGCCAGGGAAACATGATCATTTAAACCTGGTGAAAACATGGAAGCCAATCTGAATTGCCACTGTTCTCTTTCTTTTTGAGGGTGTTTTTTCAATCACCCCCCTAGGATTTATTTGTACTACATCCAGGATACCAAAGACAAATTTTTCAAAATTGCCACAAATGATTGCATGTTTATAAAGAGCATTTGTAGACTTCTTATTTTTTATATCATTTAGATGTTCATATATTCTGTTCTTTAACATACGCTCCATCTTACCTACATAAAAATGTCCACTAGTATGGCACATGGCTAAATACACCACTCCCCTGGTGTTACAATTACCCTTCTTAAAATAAACCCTACTTTTCATGTTATTGTTTAAAACCAAACTTGATTCCTTATTGATATAAGGGCAATAGGGGCACATACCACACCGTTTCGTCCCTTGTGTAGCTGGAACATCTTTATTTAACTTATATTCTAACAACTGTTTAACATTATATCCCACCTTGTTAATAAATCTGGGTTTATTACCCACTCTTTGTTCATTAATGGGATTTGTTTGTTTCTGATGAAGTCTCATTTTAGAGATGAAAGCGCTAAAAATGGTTAATAAAAAAGTCTTTTAATGGTTTACATGGTTGACGTGCCTTGGATTTTCCTAGCAGAGTTCGATATTTGTTGTTTTCGTTTATGGTTATCAGTTTTTTATTTATTTATTTATTTTTTATTTGTTTTATATTAAGCATTACATCAAGCCCCAAATGCTGTGCCTCACTAAAAACATAATGCCTGTTATTAGGAAATCAGCCATCATTACTCCCGCTTACATCCAGTCTCCAGCCTTCCTACTCTAGGCAGATCTTTGAAAAAAAATCTATATTCAACTTTCCCTGCATATTAAACAGCACCACCTCATTTCCCACATGAAACATGGATTCTGGCCAGGTAGAAACACCGTTGCAGTCCTTCTGAGCTCTCACTGACAATATCTGAATATGTACTGAGACAGGGAACAGTACTGGTGCTCTCTTCATCAACCTCACTAAAGTCTTTAATCAACCTCCCAATGCTTCCAAACTCACTTATTGAAATGAGAATCAGTTTAGACTCATTTATTCATTTTAGAAAACAGATACATCAAAGTAAAATTAAACAGCTTTCTTTCTGTAACTACCCATATACTCAAAGGTATTATCCAAGGTTCCATTCTCTATCCACTATGTTCCTCTATCTTCATTAACAAATTGTCCTTGGACCACCCCCAACTTCTTCTCCTTCTCTATGCTGATTGTTTGGTCATATACAGATCCAGTCACTCCCATACTAATGTTCAAATCCAACTACAGGTAGAGTTGTACCTACTCCCGCAATGGGTACTCCAGGACAACCTAGTCCTGAGCCCCTCAAGAACCATATATGCATACACACACACACACACACACACACACACACACACACACACACACACACACACACACACACACACACACACACACACATTGGCATACTCTCACTAGAATCAGGAAGTATTTTTTTCAAACAAAATATAACAAAAATCAGATTGCCATTGTTTCTAAAACTACTTTGCCTTCCATGTACCTTGGTTTCAAAAACACCCCAGCAGACACTATGGAAATAGAAAGCAAAACTCCTAAATATATCTAATGGCCATGGAGATAAAGGCAGGCAACTAATAGTCCAGATTTAGAGGTCTACTTTCAGGAAGCCAAACTGTAACTGTGGGACTTCTAGTTAACTTCCACTTCCCAGACGTCATGGAAGGAAACAGAGCTGGCTCATGTTCCTATCTGCTGCTATGGAAAAAGATGTTCCTTATCACCAAAAAGCTAGTTAAGATGTTTCCATTAGAGTGTACAAGAAAGTCATACAAATACTGATTAGTCAGCTGCTAGTAACATGCTAGCTATTTCATTCATGTTGCAGTCTCATGGTTATATCTAAGTCTCTGGCAGTTATGAATACTTGACTTGTGGGCATTCTATAAACTAGCTGTATGCAATACCCATCATGACGTTGAAGGTTCCACGATAAGAAGAAAATAAAGTCCTTTAAAGACTCAAGGCTGAATTTTATAATCCCACCCCCCCCAAAGCAATTGTATAGACATGCAAGGGACAATGGCCTGTGGCAATGTCTGGAAAGGTAAGGTCACACAGGGTGACAGAGGAAGGAACAGGTGTATATGCTGGAGGGACATGCAACTGCAGCTATCATCCTTTTTGGCATTGGAACTTTCACATTATTTGTCAACCAGATTGTTGACATTTTGGGAATCATGGAAAAAAACCCTAGAGACTTCTGCACAGGAGATTAGGAATGTACAGCAGATGTATAGAATGAGGCAGAATCCTTTAATTATGGGTATTTCTATAGAAGTTGATTCTCCAATATTTTGTAAATTCACATACACTAGAAGAAATACATCTGTTACTATCTACTTTTTGTAAAAGATGTGAAAGAGATAAACTATCAGTTCTTAGTGGCCTAATAAAAAAGCCACTGGCCTCATCAACCAGGGGCTGTAGGTTCAAGTCCAGTCTTGGTGGTATAGGTTATACTTCTTGAAGTTTTGACTTAATGATTGGATAGCTGCCCACAAATTAAATCTTGGGATTCATTGCACAACTTTGACTGAGACAGAAGGCAATCCACTGACTAAACCTTTTAAGTAACGTGGCTATGCTCTCTACAGTCATCCAAGCCTTTTGCCTGGTAAGAACATATGATCAAGAAAAGGCTTTTGGTCTTACATTAGATTAGATCAGAACTAGGGAGAGGGAATAATGCAAAGCCTAGTAGAAGTGTATTTCAGTTATGAAAAGTCAACACTGCATGGTCTGTGCTGGCAGAAGTTGCCAACAGGTGTTATTAGATATATAGATAGTACACAGATAGACAGATGGAAGAGAGCTAGATAGATAGACAGATAGACTGATTACTCCTAAGAGTACCTCAAAAATATAAAACATGTTAGAAATGCCATCCTTTCTACAGGTAGGCAGTGGAGGCAGAGAGTAAAGGTAGTCAAGAGAAACAGCAGGTATTTGAGATTAGGGTGTCGGCCATGAAAGTAAACTGGTATTATTGTAAGTGTTATTAACTTGTTACTCCAAGACATTTGTAATTTGCATTAAAGTTGCCTACACAATGAGATATTTATTGAAATGTTTTCTAGTATCTCATTCTGTGTTTATTCCATTTTCTTTTTCCTATTCCCTGCTGAATTTCCTTCCCTGTGTTGAATTCTTGTATATAGTTTACAAGAAGATGGGAGAATGTATGTGAAAGCAATTCATGGATGTAAGCTTTAATTTCAGCTCCTGAAGACATACAGGCTTAATGGAATTATGATGAGAAACATGACATACATGCAGTTGAAAAGGACACGAAGACCATACAGCCACACTGCCATAATATCAGACTATCTTGTCACATGAAAGACTTAACTATATTAATGGGAACTGAACAATGGAGGAATGCAGCGAACTTTGAAAACAAACAATAGATGCCAGTTTTCTATTATTTATGTTGTTTATGTTTATACCTTACTGGGGTCCCGATTCCTCCTACTCTGTTACCCACCGTATCCATTTGTCTTGTTTATGGTGTCAGTAAATCTCATCAACTATTAAGGTAAATCTTACAAACTTGAAACTTAAGCAATTTGCATCAGAAAACTACAGACAGGTGTGTGTGTGTTGTCTTTATACATGTGTGTGTATATATGGATTCACTTCATAACACTGAAAGCTCAAAACACTTAAAACACTGAAACTTCAAAATCTTGAAAACTCAAAACACTGAAAACATATCATACATATACTGAGTTTAAACAACATAAACCATAACACTTTCTACTAAGTACAATATTGGAGTTGATATATTTAAGTAGCAGGGGGTGTGGGGGTTACAGCCCCCCACATGGGGGTGCAGCAGTGGCGGCTGGTGACTTCAAATCATAGGGGGGCTGCAGGAGACAGCTGGATGGGTGTGGCCAACAAGACAGGGTGTGGCCAACAAGACAGGGTGTGGCCAACAAGACAGGGACTGTATGCATGCATGTATGTATGGGGCTATGGTGCAATGGGATCAATGCTTCACATACTTATGTAGAAAACTAAAACTAACCCCTTACAATCTAGCTCTAGTAATAATCACTCAAACTCAAACTTTAAAAGTAGCATTAAAAAAAAAAACTCTATTCACTGACCTGTAAAAAGATAATTCATAATAGGTGCCACCTACAAGACACATCAGTGAATGAAAAAAAAAAAAAATGCAAACTAACTATCCTACCACCTATTAATGCAATCAGTACCCCTTTATTTGAGGCTGTTCTTCAGTGATCTCCGCTAGGAATATATAACAGTTAACTGCATTTTCTACATATACTAATATATCAGAGAGTTGGGCAGTAACAGTCCATACTTTTTTCAAGTTTCTCAAACTTTTCTGATCGTGGCCCACTTGAATAAAGCATATAACTCAGTGGCCAACAAGCCTCTTCCATAAACCACATGACATCACATATCCAGGTATACATAAGCACCAAAATGAAACATTTCCCAAACACTGACACAGTAATGAATAATTTTCCCCAGTAACCCGCTCATTAGTTTGTATTGTGTATGCACAAGCACTGAAATGACACAAATTATTTTGCCCAGTGGTTGCTTGCTTCAGCTGTCTGACCATGCATGCACAAGCACTTCCCTGATACACGAATGAATTTCCCCAAGCAAAATCTTCATTACTATGTCCAGGTATACACAAGCACCAAAATTAAACACTTCACAAATACTACACAATAATGAATAATTTTCCCAAGTAACCCTTCATTAGTTTGTACTCTGTATGCACAAGCACTAAAATGACACAATAAATTATTTTGCACAGTTTTCACTTCAGCAGTCTGACCATGTAAGCACAAGCACTTCCCTGATACACAAATTCCCTACACAAAATCTTCATTACTATGTCCAGGTATACACAAGCACTGAAATGAAACATTTCCCTAAAAGAAAAAAAGACCCCTTCAGTAAAATCTTCATTACTATGTCCAGGTATACACAAGCACTGAAATGAAACATTTCCCTAAAAGAAAAAAGACCCCATTCAGTAAAATCTTCATTACTATGTCCAGGTATACACAAGCACTGAAATGAAACATTTCCCTAAAAGAAAAAAGACCCCCCTCAGTAAAATCTTCATTACTATGTCCAGGTATACACAAGCACTGAAATGAAACATTTCCCTAAAAGAAAAAAGACCCCTTCAGTAAAATCTTCATTACTATGTCCAGGTATACACAAGCACTGAAATGAAACATTCCCTAAAAGAAAAAAAGACCCCTTCAGTAAAATCTTCATTACTATGTCCAGGTATACACAAGCACTGAAATGAAACATTTCCCTAAAAGAAAAAAAGACCCCTTCAGTAAAATCTTCATTACTATGTCCAGGTATACACAAGCACTGAAATGAAACATTTCCCTAAAAGAAAAAAAGACCCCTTCAGTAAAATCATTTTCCTCAGCTCAACAAGTTATGCAGCAGACACACAATCTGTACCTCTCTTTAATTATGTAACCACACGCATATGCACGTATTACATATGAGCACTGAGATGCAAAAGTTCGTTGTCTGAACCAGCAGAAATGGAAATATTGTTGAAGTGGGGGCGATCCAAGATCTGACCGTTGTGTCAAGTAAAAGGAAAGTTGCGACTTGGTTGTGTTGAAGCTTATCACAGAACCAGAAACAACAAAACTTCAACAGGTAAATTAAAAGTAGCCATGTGTCACTGTCTAACATTACTTAACATTAGCTTTAGTGGGTCGAAGTTCAAGTACCACTTAAGATTAATGAAAAAGAAAGGACTTAAGACAGCTACATGTCTTAACATAATGGCAGAATTACTTTTAAGTCAGAATAACAAGAGGGAGCAACACTTGCATCTGCAAAGATCTGCAAAGACTGATGAATGCGTATAGCTCAGAAATATCAACCAGCAGGTGAACATATATAGCACCGATACATCAACCAGTACAGACTCACCATGGTATCAAATAGAGCACAACAAAATCATAAAAAAATCATCACAGACACTAAAGAGAATAGTCTGAAATATAACACTGAAAAATCTTAGCGTGAAAACAAAATGCAGCATAAAGTATAAATTGTAAGTGTGAGACCAGTAAACATATCAGGTTACAAATGGAGCTGCTAAGGTAACATTTGTAAGAAAATGAGTCAGAAATGTTGACTGCGACTAGACAAAGTAGTGCTTACTTTCTTGTGTTTGTTCGGGTGAATATTATACGCATTGCTTTATGCTTCACAATGTTAAACTCAAAATCAACACCCAAACAATAAAGCAAGTTGCAAGTCTCACACTAATGTGCTAAAGGGGTCGTCCACTTCACAGAATTAAAGAATGCATGATGCTGCACAAACCAACATGTCAGCATCAGTCTGTCTATAAACCATGCATTGCTAACCATCACTTCTTTGTATTGGATTAAGTAAAATGAAATAAATAGTAACTCACGCTCACCTGTTGATTCCAGAAGCCTGATGAAAGAAGCAGGGAAGCAGCAATAATAAATCCACCAGTTTGATTGCCTCGCTCTCTACTTTAAATAATTTGTCTGAC